>NC_143044.1:39307500-39607500 GCF_057628025.1 Oncorhynchus mykiss
AGGTGGTGGGTGTCTGACTAACTCCGGAGGTGGTGGGTGTCTGACTAACTCAGGAGGTGGTGGGTGTCTGACTAACTCCAGAGGTGGTGGGTGTCTGACTAACTCAGGAGGTGGTGGGTGTCTGACTAACTCCAGAGGTGGTGGGTGTCTGACTAACTCCGGAGGTGGTGGGTGTCTGGCTAACTCCGGAGGTGGTGGGTGTCTGACTAACTCCGGAGGTGGTGGGTGTCTGGCTAACTCCCGAGGTGGTGCATGTCTGACTAACTCCGGAGGTGGTGGGTGTCTGACTAACTCCGGAGGTGGTGGGTGTCTGGCTAACTCCGGAGGTGGTGGGTGTCTGGCTAACTCCGGAGGTGGTGGGTGTCTGGCTAACTCCGGAGGTGGTGGGTGTCTGGCTAACTCCGGAGGTGGTGGGTGTCTGACTAACTCCAGAGGTGGTGGGTGTCTGACTAACTCCGGAGGTGGTGGGTGTCTGACTAACTCCAGAGGTGGTGGGTGTCTGACTAACTCCAGAGGTTGTGGGTGTCTGACTAACTCCGGAGGTGGTGGGTGTCTGACTAACTACGGAGGTGGTGGGTGTCTGACTAACTACGGAGGTTGTGGGTGTCTGACTAACTCCGGAGGTTGTGGGTGTCTGACTAACTCCGGAGGTGGTGGGTGTCTGACTAACTACGGAGGTGGTGGGTGTCTGACTAACTACGGAGGTGGTGGGTGTCTGACTAACTACGGAGGTGGTGGGTGTCTGGCTAACTACGGAGGTGGTGGGTGTCTGACTAACTCCGGAGGTGGTGGGTGTCTGACTAACTCCCGAGGTGGTGGGTGTCTGGCTAACTCCCGAGGTGGTGGGTGCCTGGCTAACTCCGGAGGTGGTGGGTGTCTGGCTAACTCCGGAGGTGGTGCATGTCTGACTAACTCCGGAGGTGGTGGGTGTCTGGCTAACTACGGAGGTGGTGGGTGTCTGACTAACTCCTGAGGTGGTGGGTGTCTGACTAACTCCCGAGGTGGTGGGTGCCTGGCTAACTCCCGAGGTGGTGGGTGTCTGACTAACTCCGGAGGTGGTGCATGTCTGACTAACTCCGGAGGTGGTGGGTGTCTGACTAACTCCGGAGGTGGTGGGTGTCTGACTAACTCCCGAGGTGGTGGGTGTCTGACTAACTCCCGAGGTGGTGGGTGTCTGGCTAACTCCGGAGGTGGTGGGTGTCTGACTAACTCCGGAGGTGGTGGGTGTCTGACTAACTCCGGAGGTGGTGGGTGTCTGACTAACTCCGGAGGTGGTGGGTGTCTGACTAACTCCCGAGGTGGTGGGTGTCTGACTAACTCCCGAGGTGGTGGGTGTCTGGCTAACTCCGGAGGTGGTGGGTGTCTGGCTAACTCCGGAGGTGGTGGGTGTCTGACTAACTCCGGAGGTGGTGGGTGTCTGACTAACTCAGGAGGTGGTGGGTGTCTGACTAACTCCAGAGGTGGTGGGTGTCTGACTAACTCAGGAGGTGGTGGGTGTCTGACTAACTCCAGAGGTGGTGGGTGTCTGACTAACTCCGGAGGTGGTGGGTGTCTGGCTAACTCCGGAGGTGGTGGGTGTCTGACTAACTCCCGAGGTGGTGGGTGTCTGGCTAACTCCCGAGGTGGTGCATGTCTGACTAACTCCGGAGGTGGTGGGTGTCTGACTAACTCCGGAGGTGGTGGGTGTCTGGCTAACTCCGGAGGTGGTGGGTGTCTGGCTAACTCCGGAGGTGGTGGGTGTCTGGCTAACTCCGGAGGTGGTGGGTGTCTGGCTAACTCCGGAGGTGGTGGGTGTCTGACTAACTCCAGAGGTGGTGGGTGTCTGACTAACTCCGGAGGTGGTGGGTGTCTGACTAACTCCGGAGGTGGTGGGTGTCTGACTAACTCCGGAGGTGGTGGGTGTCTGACTAACTCCAGAGGTGGTGGGTGTCTGACTAACTCCGGAGGTGGTGGGTGTCTGACTAACTCCGGAGGTGGTGGGTGTCTGACTAACTCCGGAGGTGGTGGGTGTCTGGCTAACTCCGGAGGTGGTGGGTGTCTGACTAACTCCAGAGGTGGTGGGTGTCTGACTAACTACGGAGGTAGTGGGTGTCTGACTAACTCCGGAGGTGGTGGGTGTCTGACTAACTCCAGAGGTGGTGGGTGTCTGACTAACTCCAGAGGTTGTGGGTGTCTGACTAACTCCGGAGGTGGTGGGTGTCTGACTAACTACGGAGGTGGTGGGTGTCTGACTAACTACGGAGGTTGTGGGTGTCTGACTAACTCCGGAGGTTGTGGGTGTCTGACTAACTCCGGAGGTGGTGGGTGTCTGACTAACTACGGAGGTGGTGGGTGTCTGACTAACTACGGAGGTGGTGGGTGTCTGACTAACTACGGAGGTGGTGGGTGTCTGGCTAACTACGGAGGTGGTGGGTGTCTGACTAACTCCGGAGGTGGTGGGTGTCTGACTAACTCCCGAGGTGGTGGGTGTCTGGCTAACTCCCGAGGTGGTGGGTGCCTGGCTAACTCCGGAGGTGGTGGGTGTCTGGCTAACTCCGGAGGTGGTGCATGTCTGACTAACTCCGGAGGTGGTGGGTGTCTGACTAACTCCGGAGGTGGTGGGTGTCTGACTAACTCCCGAGGTGGTGGGTGTCTGACTAACTCCCGAGGTGGTGGGTGTCTGGCTAACTCCGGAGGTGGTGGGTGTCTGACTAACTCCGGAGGTGGTGGGTGTCTGACTAACTCCGGAGGTGGTGGGTGTCTGACTAACTCCGGAGGTGGTGGGTGTCTGACTAACTCCGGAGGTGGTGGGTGTCTGGCTAACTCCGGAGGTGGTGCATGTCTGACTAACTCCGGAGGTGGTGGGTGTCTGACTAACTCCGGAGGTGGTGGGTGTCTGACTAACTCCGGAGGTGGTGGGTGTCTACATACACACTGTGGATTCTTTGTGTCAGGTACAGGTGTGTGTGTGTGATTTACCTGTCCAGATGAAAGGCAGCGATCTCAGCATTATGTCTCTCAAAGTCCGAAAAGTAGAAGAAGTCAGGGGGCGTCTCCTGCTCCCGAGTCTGCCTGCAGGGGAAAGGGCAAAGGTCAGGGGTTTACAGAGAACCCTGTTCTCTTAACCCCATACAAGAAAAGGTCAGGGGTTTACAGAGAGCCCTGTTCTCTTAACCCCATACAAGAAAAGGTCAGGGGTTTATAGAGGTCAGGGGTTTACAGAGAACCCTGTTCTCTTAACCCCATACAAGAAAAGGTCAGGGGTTTACAGAGAGCCCTGTTCTCTTAACCCCATACAAGAAAAGGTCAGGGGTTTATAGAGGTCAGGGGTTTACAGAGAACCCTGTTCTCTTAACCCCATACAAAAAAATAAGCTCTGAGTAGGCACAGATCTAGGATCAGCTTCCCCTTCCCGAAGCATAGCCTTAGGAGAAAGAACGCTGCATTTACCTTAGATCAGTGTCAAGGTAGATCAAAGTTTTATCTGGGTAGATAGACGTTGCTCTAGGCACAGATCTAGGATTTTAAGATGCCAACTTCTATACCTAACAAAGAGACACCGCCTACCACACAACCAAGGCCCTCTCTGAAGCACTAACAGAGGTGAAGCCACAATTGAAACTTTGCGGATTGTATTGTGGCTTTGTGTTTGAGATTCGAGGTTACTGTAGCCCTCTACCGTACCTATTTCTGGAGTCCTATGATCCTCCCTGAAAATGCTTTCCACACACTGTCTGACCGAAAGCTTTGACTGTTTAAAAAAAGCTTTTTAAGGCTTAACCCTCTCAGAGAGCCCAACAGAGAGGATGAGTCTAGAGGCGAGGCACAAAAGAGTCAAAGGCATTGAGGCTGAAGAAAAACAGACATACACTTTGGTACATTTAGATTATCAACGAGCTGACACAGAAGGTATGTTTTTCAGTAAAGAAATGATAGCAAGTTGAACTGCAGTTCACAAACTCTGTTAATCACAACAACATAAATACCACAAAACATCCAACATCTACGTGTAGTCAGGGTGTATTGCTGATTAATAGAAGGAACATAGCTGAGATGGGACTGTTCCATCCATTCAATGACATGCTTCACGTTCGCTCTCACACTGTTGTTTACACAAGCTTTAGAAGAATAAAAAACACAATCAGAGAGAAGTCGTTTCAGGAGAAATGGGTCTGCAACCTCCTCCACATCCATACCTACTCTGCAGGCCTTATCTCATCAGCTGAGGAGGGGTAGTGAGCAGAGGAGAGGACAGGAGGGACAGGAGGAGGATTGGAAACAGATTATTATCTTGGCAAGGCAATGCGCTACGCTCTCTCTCTTCTTCTATCACTCTTTCTCACCCTCCCCCTCTCTCTCTTCCTCCCTCAAGCACTTCTCTGTCTCTCTATTCCCCCTTTCTTCCTCACACTCTCCCCCCTCATGTCCTCTCCCTCTCTCTCACTTTCGCTGTCTCCCTCTTTCTCTCTCTCTCCCTCTCTCTGTAGCCTTCAGCTGTGTGTGATTGTTGCTCCACAGCTGTGAAGCTGACATATGCACCCATCATTACATAACTCACCCGGAATCATGGAACACTCCACAACGCATTCCTAACTCTCTACTAACGCTTCCTCATCCCTCCTTCCTTCCATACTCAGCTCTCTCTCGCTGTCTCTTGTTCTCTTTTTCTTTGTCTCTCCCCCTCTTTCTCTCTCTCTCTCGCGTGTTCATCCTCAAAGACCAGTCAGCCTGCAGATTCTATCTTCTAAGAAGAAGACTCTACAGGGACCGCTAATTTGAAACAGACTGTCTTTGCCTGATGAGAATAACAACAGTGAAAAAGTGACTCTGCTTAGGCCTACGTATGGTGTTTGGTTACACTGTAAGACATTTCCTGTAAAATGTACAGTAACTTATTGGCAGAAATTACAGTACCAAGTGAGTTACTAATCACAGTACTAATTACAATTACAGCATATTACTGTAATTACCTAGTGACATATTACCCATTGTTCTTTGCAAGTTCATGTTTACATTTTGGTCATTTAGCGTGCGTTCTTGTTTAGCAACTTAGAGTCGGTGCATTCAGCCAAGCACATATCAGTCACAGGAAGTGAAATGTTTCTGTAACCATTACTGAGAACGTTGTTGTAGTTAAGGATACATTGGTCTTCAGAATAATTGTAATTACAACAAGATATTTATGATATACAGTATCAGTCAAAAGTTTGGACACACCTACTCATTCCAGGGTTTTCTTTATTTTTTACTATTTTCTACATTGTACAATAATAGTGAAGACATCAAAACTATGAAATTACACACATGGAATCATGTAGGAACCAAAAACGTGTCAAACAAATCAAAATATATTTTAAATTTTAGATTCTTCAACGTAGCCATCCTTTGCCTTCATGACAGCTTTGCATACTCTTGGCATTCTCTCAACCAGCTTCATGAGGTAGTGACCTGGAATGCATTTCAATTAACAGATGTGCCTTGTTAAAAGTTAATTTGTGGAATTTCTTTCCTTCTTAATGCGTTTGAGCCAATCAGTTCTGTTATGACAAGGTAGGGGTGGTATACAGAAGATAGCCCTATTTGGTAAAAGACCAAGTCCATATTATGGCAAGAACAGCTCAAATAAGCAAAGAAAAACGACCGTCCATCATTACTTTAAGATATGAAGGTCAGTCAATCCGGAAAAATTCAAGAACTTTTAAAGTTTCTTTAAGTGCAGCTGCAAAAACCATCAAGCACTATGATGAAACTGGCTCTCATGAGGACCGCCATAGGAAAGGAAGACCCAGAGTTACTTCTGCTGCAGAGGATACATTCATTAGAGTTAACTGCCCCTCAGATTGCAGCCCAAATAAATGCTTCAAAAGTTCAACAGACACATCTCAACATTAACTGTTCAGAGGCCTTCATGGTCGAATAGCTGCAAAGAAACCACTACTAAAATACACTGTGACGGATCAGCTCGTCCGAAATACTCTAACACTGGAGGGAGGCATGAAATTAACAGACCGGAGGCAGTGGTTGTGGTTCCTTTTCTTTTGTATTGTCACTAAACAGGGTTTCTTTCGCCCGATAAAATAAGCCCAGTACAAGGTAGGGTCCAACGCTGAAACAACGGCGTAAAAAGAATAAACATAAACTAAGCAGCTGACCAAAAGGCTGTGGCCAAAAAGGGAACACAAAACAACAAACGGCTATCGTCTACACATCATATTTACATGGGGAACGCTTCCCTCTATCTTTAGCCTGCCTTGTTTAACATAGAGCCAAGGTGCATCAGATGAAGACACTTTCTCTGAGGTAGGAAAGTCTGATGTCCTCACAGATCCCTGTGTCTGATCCCAATTCATCCCCAGCTCTTCTCCTGGCACACCTATACATAAATATTAATTTCCACAAAGTTTGCTGCTTCAGTGTCTTTAGATATTTTTGTCAGATGTTACTATGTTATACTGAAGTATAATTACAAGCATTTCATCAGCGTCAAAGGCTTTTATTGACAATTACATGAAGTTGATGCAAAGAGTCAATATTTGCAGTGTTGACCTTTCTTTTTCAAGACCTCTGCAATCCGCCCTGGCATGCTGTCAATTAACTTCTGGGCCACATCCTGACTGATGGCAGCCCATTCTTGCATAATCAATCCTTGGAGTTTGTCAGAATTTGTGGGTTTTTGTTTGTCCACCCACCTTTTGAGGATTGACCACAAGTTTTCAATGGGATTATTTTTATGTTGGCCTGGTATAGTTCCCAATCAGAGGCAGCTGTTTATCATTGTCTCTAATTGGGATTGGGATCATATTTAGGCAGCCATTTCCCCACTGTGTTTTGTGGGATTTTGTTTTTGTGTAGATGCCTGTGAGCACTCCAGAACGTCACGTTTCGTTGATTCTTTATGTTTTTTTTGTGCGGTTCACTTCAATAAAACATGTCGAACCGATTCCACACTGCGCTTTGGTCTGAGTGTTATTATGACGAACGTGACATCAGCAGTCCAATCCCTGTACTTTTTGCAGAATATCAGTCTGTCACTGATGTTTTTCCTGGAGATAAGTGGCTTTGCTGCCCTTCTTGACACCAGGCCATCCTCCAAAAGTCTTCGCCTCACTGTGTGTGCAGATGCACTCACACCTGCCTGCTGCCATTCTTGAGCAAGCTCTGTACTGTTGGTGCCCCGAACCCGCAGCTGAATCAACTTTAGGAGACGGTCCTGGCGCTTGCTGGACTTTCTTGGGCACCTTGAAGCCTTCTTCACAACAATTTAACCGCTCTCCTTGAAGTTCTTGATGATCCGATAAATGGTTGATTTAGGTGCAATCTTACTGGCAGCAATATCCTTGCCTGTGAAGCCCTTTTTGTGCAAAGCAATGATGACGGCACGTGTTTCCTTGCAGGTAACCATGATTGACAGAGGAAGAACAATGATTCCAAGCACCACCCTACTTTTGAAGCTTCCAGTCTATTATTCGAACTCAATCAGCATGACAGAGTGATCTCCAGCCTTGTCCTCATCAACACTCACACCTGTGTTAATGAGAGAATCACTGACATGATGTCAGCTGGTCCTTTTGTGGCAGGGATGAAATGCAGTGGAAATGTTTTTTTTGTTGATTCAGTTCAATTGCCATCATACAAACTGAGGCAGCAGAATCTGTGAAAATAAATATTCGTGTCATTCTCAAAACTTTTGGCCACGACTGTATAGAGGGAGACACCAAGCCAATTAGTGGGCCCAGGTGTGCACTAATTGGCTTTACACTGAGTACCTATCCCCTGAGGAAGGTGCTGTCGTGTCGTCTTCCTCCGGCTGGTCACTGAACACTCACAACACCAATAAGAAGAAGAGACTTTCTTGGGCCAAGCAATTTCGCATCTAAAGATATTAGGTTCAGTATTTCTTCTCAAGTGAAAAAATGCGTATGAAAACAAGTCTTCTCTCTAGTTACTGCACTAGTACAGTAGGCCTACAAGCTTTAAACACATTTTCTTCTGGCAAACATTCAGTCCTATGATTCAAGGTCATTCAGGCTCCTGAAAATCCACAATCATACCACACACATTCCTAACACATTCCTTTCCTTGTGAAAACTAGACATAACAAAATCTTGGATTTCATTTCTGTGCAACAGAATCACTGTGTTAACCTATGGCCCAGCGGCTGTCTAAGACCTTGTCTTGCTGTGTCCCCCCTGACTGTCTAAGACCTTGTCTTGCTGTGTCCCCCCTGACTGTCTAAGACCGTGTCTTGCTGTGTCCCCCCTGACTGTCTAAGACCTTGTCTTGCTGTGTCCCCCCTGACTGTCTAAGACCTTGTCTTGCTGTGTCCCCCCTGACTGTCTAAGACCCTGTCTTGCTGTGTCCCCCCCTGACTGTCTAAGACCCTGTCTTGCTGTGTCCCCCACTGACTGTCTAAGACCCTGTCTTGCTGTGTCCCCCCCTGACTGTCTAAGACCCTGTCTTGCTGTGCCCCCCCCTGACTGTCTAAGACCCTGTCTTGCTGTGTCCCCCCTGACTGTCTAAGACCCTGTCATGCTGTGTCCCCCCTGACTGTCTAAGACCTTGTCTTGCTGTGTCCCCCTGACTGTCTAAGACCCTGTCTTGCTGTGTCCCCCCCCCCTGACTGTCTAAGACCCTGTCTTGCTGTGTCCCCCCTGACTGTCTAAGACCTTGTCTTGCTGTGTCTCCCCCTGACTGTCTAAGACCCTGTCTTGCTGTGTCCCCCCTGACTGTCTAAGACCCTGTCTTGCTGGGTCCCCCCCCGACTGTCTAAGACCCTGTCTTGCTGTGTCCCCCCCAGACTGTCTAAGACCCTGTCTTGCTGTGTCCCCCCCCGATTGTCTAAGACCCTGTCTTGCTGTGTCCCCCCCTGACTGTCTAAGACCCTGTCTTGCTGTGTCCCCCCCTGACTGTCTAAGACCCTGTCTTGCTGTGTCCCCCCTGACTGTCTAAGACCCTGTCTTGCTGTGTCCCCTCTGACATTCTGTGGCTGTCATGTGCGTGTGCCTCACGTACGTACGTGTGTGTGATGTGTGTGTGTGTGTGTGCATGCACGGTGTGTGTGGGATGTGTGTGTTTGTGTGTGTGCCTATATGCATGGTGTGTGTGTGTGTTCCCCTCTTATTGTCTACATGGCCAGAGATGATCCAGCATTGACACGTATTTGTCAATGAGTGTCTTGCCCAGAGGCAGGAAGGCTGGGTAATTACTTTGATACACATCTAATTCAAATGCCAATAAAGCTATCTATCTGGAGCATGGTATTACACACCGGCCTAGAGAGAGAGAGAGCGAGGGGAGGGGGTAGAGAGGGAGGGAGAGAGATATGGGAGAGAGAGCGAGAGATAGAGAAGGAGCGAGTGAGAGAGAGAGAGAGAGAGAGAGAGAGAGAGAGAGAGAGAGAGAGAGAGAAGCTAAGGAGGCATCTGTGATTCCTATCAGGGGGAGGAGGGTATTGTCGTGACCCTGTAGCAAGGAGTAAACACATAGTTTACACTCCAGGGTTAGACAACTTCTTGGCAGCATGGCGGCTTGGAAGCCCAAGGCAGCCAATAGGCCTGCAGTGTCTCTGCAAACACTGGCGTGTGAGAATAGTAGCAATGCGCAACAGGAAAACCATAGGCATACCTGTACACTACATATCATACCTGACCTCTCACTGACAGAAAAACTAAGAACCTATGTGGCAGAGAAGTCCTTTTGTCCCAAAGTCATATTGACATGATAAGTGCATACTTACTGTGGGCTCATGTAGAGCATAGATTATATGTGGCAAAAATGTTGTGTAAAGGACCTACAGAGGAAAAGGACAAGGGCATTACTCTGCCCTTACAGGTGCATTTAAAGGCTGCCTCCAGTCTCTGTAATCTATAATCTGTTAAACAGACACATACTGTAGGATGAAGAGCTGGCTGCAGAAAAACCCTGTTTCACACACATGGTGTCCCTCTGGGGCTGTTTAGGAAGGGTTCATGTTCAGTATGTTGTAGATAGAAAATGGCATAGAGCTGCTAAAAGTCCCTATTCCATATGTCAGAGACTCATATCTGTTCTACACAAAACATTTCTATAACTTCCTGTCGTGAAAAGGTATTTACTGATCCTCAACACAGGGGCCCCACAAGGGTGCGTGCTCAGCCCCATCCTGTACTCCCTGTTCACCCATGACTGCGTGGCCATGCACGCCTCCTACTCAATTATCAATTTTGCAGATGAAACAACAGTAGTAGGCCTGATTACCAACAATTACGAGACAGCCTACAAGGAGGAGGTGAGTGCCTTGGGAGAGTGGTGCCAGTAAATAACCTCTCACTCAACATCAACAAAATGAAGGAGCTGATCGTGTACTCAGTAAACAGCAGAGGGAGAACGCCCTTATCCACTTCAACGGGACCGCAGTGGAGAATGTGGAATGCTTCAAGTTCCTCGACGTACACATCGCTGACATACCACGCAATAGGGCCTCTTCAACCTCAGGAGGCTGAAGAAATTTGGCTTGGTCTCTAAAGCCCTCACAAACTTTTAGAGACGCACAATTGAGAGCTTCCTGTCAGGCACTATCACTGCCTGGTACAGCAACTGCACCCCCTGTAACCCAAAAAATCACCGGGGGCAAACTACCTGCCCTCCAGGACACCTACAGCACCCGATGTCACAGGAAGGCAAAAAAGATAATAAAGGAAAATAACCACCGAGCCATGGCCTGTTCACCTCGCTATCATCCAGAAGGTGAGGTCAGTACAGGTGCATCAAATCGGGGACCGAGAGACTGAAAAACAGCTTTTATCTTAAGGCCATCAGACTGTTAAATAGCCATCACTAGCCGGCTTCCACCCGATTATGCAACCCTGCTCCATAGAGGCTGCTGCCCTGTATACATAGGCTTGGAATCACTGCTCACTTTAATAATGGAACACTAGTCAATCCACTGGAGCACCAGGCCTGATGGTGGTGGTGGCCTGTTGTTTTAACTCTACTGGAGTACTAGGCCTGATGGTGGTGGTGGCCTGTTGTTGTAACTCTACTGGAGCACCAGGCCTGATGGTGGTGGTGGCCTGTTGTTTTAACTCTACTGGAGCACTAGGCCTGATGGTGGTGGTGGCCTGTTGTTTTAACTCTACTGGAGCACTAGGCCTGATGGTGGTGGTGGCTTGTTGTTTTAACTCTACTGGAGTACTAGGCCTGATGGTGGTGGTGGCCTGTTGTTTTAACTCTACTGGAGCACTAGGCCTGATGGTGGTGGTGGCCTGTTGTTTTAACTCTACTGGAGTACTAGGCCTGATGGTGGTGGTGGCCTGTTGTTTTAACTCTACTGGAGCACTAGGCCTGATGGTGGTGGTGGCCTGTTGTTTTAACTCTACTGGAGCACTAGGCCTGATGGTGGTGGTGGCATGTTGTTTTAAATCTACTGGAGTACTAGGCCTGATGGTGGTGGTGGCCTGTTGTTGTAACTCTACTGGAGCACCAGGCCTGATGGTGGTGGTGGCCTGTTGTTTTAACTCTACTGGAGCACTAGGCCTGATGGTGGTGATGGCTTGTTGTTTTAACTCTACTGGAGTACTAGGCCTGATGGTGGTGGTGGCCTGTTGTTTTAACTCTACTGGAGTACTAGGCCTGATGGTGGTGGTGGCTTGTTGTTTTAACTCTACTGGAGTACTAGGCCTGATGGTGGTGGTGGCCTGTTGTTTTAACTCTACTGGAGCACTAGGCCTGATGGTGGTGGTGGCCTGTTGTTTTAACTCTACTGGAGTACTAGGCCTGATGGTGGTGGTGGCCTGTTGTTTTAACTCTACTGGAGTACTAGGCCTGATGGTGGTGGTGGCCTGTTGTTTTAACTCTACTGGAGTACTAGTCCTGATGGTGGTGGTGGCTTGTTGTTTTAACTCTACTGGAGTACTAGGCCTGATGGTGGTGGTGGCCTGTTGTTTTAACTCTACTGGAGCACTAGGCCTGATGGTGGTGGTGGCCTGTTGTTTTAACTCTACTGGAGCACTAGGCCTGATGGTGGTGGTGGCCTGTTGTTTTAACTCTACTGGAGTACTAGGCCTGATGGTGGTGGTGGCCTGTTGTTTTAACTCTACTGGAGTACTAGGCCTGATGGTGGTGGTGGCCTGTTGTTTTAACTCTACTGGAGCACTAGGCCTGATGGTGGTGGTGGCTTGTTGTTTTAACTCTACTGGAGTACTAGGCCTGATGGTGGTGGTGGCCTGTTGTTTTAACTCCACTTGAGCACCAGGCCTGATGGTGGTGGTGGCCTGTTGTTTTAACTCTACTGGAGTACTAGGCCTGATGGTGGTGGTGGCTTGTTGTTTTAACTCTACTGGAGTACTAGGCCTGATGGTGGTGGTGGCTTGTTGTTTTAACTCTACTGGAGCACTAGGCCTGATGGTGGTGGTGGCCTGTTGTTTTAACTCTACTGGAACACTAGGCCTGATGGTGGTGGTGGCCTGTTGTTTTAACTCTACTGGAGTACTAGGCCTGATGGTGGTGGTGGCCTGTTGTTTTAACTCTACTGGAGTACTAGGCCTGATGGTGGTGGTGGCCTGTTGTTTTAACTCTACTGGAGCACTAGGCCTGATGGTGGTGGTGGCCTGTTGTTTTAACTCTACTGGAGTACTAGGCCTGATGGTGGTGGTGGCTTGTTGTTTTAACTCTACTGGAGCACTAGGCCTGATGGTGGTGGTGGCTTGTTGTTTTAACTCTACTGGAGTACTAGGCCTGATGGTGGTGGTGGCCTGTTGTTTTAACTCTACTGGAGTACTAGGCCTGATGGTGGTGGTGGCTTGTTGTTTTAACTCTACTGGAGCACCAGGCCTGATGGTGGTGGTGGCCTGTTGTTTTAACTCTACTGGAGTACTAGGCCTGATGGTGGTGGTGGCCTGTTGTTTTAACTCTACTGGAGTACTAGGCCTGATGGTGGTGGTGGCCTGTTGTTTTAACTCTACTGGAGCACTAGGCCTGATGGTGGTGGTGGCCTGTTGTTTTAACTCTACTGGAGTACTAGGCCTGATGGTGGTGGTGGCCTGTTGTTTTCACTCTACTGGAGTACTAGGCCTGATGGTGGTGGTGGCCTGTTGTTTTAACTCTACTGGAGTACTAGGCCTGATGGTGGTGGTGGCCTGTTGTTTTAACTCTACTGGAGCACTAGGCCTGATGGTGGTGGTGGCCTGTTGTTTTAACTCTACTGGAGTACTAGGCCTGATGGTGGTGGTGGCCTGTTGTTTTAACTCTACTGGAGCACTAGGCCTGATGGTGGTGGTGGCTTGTTGTTTTAACTCTACTGGAGCACTAGGCCTGATGGTGGTGGTGGCCTGTTGTTTTAACTCTACTGGAGCACTAGGCCTGATGGTGGTGGTGGCCTGTTGTTTTAACTCTACTGGAGCACTAGGCCTGATGGTGGTGGTGGCCTGTTGTTTTAACTCTACTGGAGCACTAGGCCTGATGGTGGTGGTGGCTTGTTGTTTTAACTCTACTGGAGTACTAGTCCTGATGGTGGTGGTGGCTTGTTGTTTTAACTCTACTGGAGTACTAGGCCTGATGGTGGTGGTGGCCTGTTGTTTTAACTCTACTGGAGCACTAGGCCTGATGGTGGTGGTGGCCTGTTGTTTTAACTCTACTGGAGCACTAGGCCTGATGGTGGTGGTGGCCTGTTGTTTTAACTCTACTGGAGTACTAGGCCTGATGGTGGTGGTGGCCTGTTGTTTTAACTCTACTGGAGTACTAGGCCTGATGGTGGTGGTGGCCTGTTGTTTTAACTCTACTGGAGCACTAGGCCTGATGGTGGTGGTGGCTTGTTGTTTTAACTCTACTGGAGTACTAGGCCTGATGGTGGTGGTGGCCTGTTGTTTTAACTCCACTTGAGCACCAGGCCTGATGGTGGTGGTGGCCTGTTGTTTTAACTCTACTGGAGTACTAGGCCTGATGGTGGTGGTGGCTTGTTGTTTTAACTCTACTGGAGTACTAGGCCTGATGGTGGTGGTGGCTTGTTGTTTTAACTCTACTGGAGCACTAGGCCTGATGGTGGTGGTGGCCTGTTGTTTTAACTCTACTGGAACACTAGGCCTGATGGTGGTGGTGGCCTGTTGTTTTAACTCTACTGGAGTACTAGGCCTGATGGTGGTGGTGGCCTGTTGTTTTAACTCTACTGGAGTACTAGGCCTGATGGTGGTGGTGGCCTGTTGTTTTAACTCTACTGGAGCACTAGGCCTGATGGTGGTGGTGGCCTGTTGTTTTAACTCTACTGGAGTACTAGGCCTGATGGTGGTGGTGGCTTGTTGTTTTAACTCTACTGGAGCACTAGGCCTGATGGTGGTGGTGGCTTGTTGTTTTAACTCTACTGGAGTACTAGGCCTGATGGTGGTGGTGGCCTGTTGTTTTAACTCTACTGGAGTACTAGGCCTGATGGTGGTGGTGGCTTGTTGTTTTAACTCTACTGGAGCACCAGGCCTGATGGTGGTGGTGGCCTGTTGTTTTAACTCTACTGGAGTACTAGGCCTGATGGTGGTGGTGGCCTGTTGTTTTAACTCTACTGGAGTACTAGGCCTGATGGTGGTGGTGGCCTGTTGTTTTAACTCTACTGGAGCACTAGGCCTGATGGTGGTGGTGGCCTGTTGTTTTAACTCTACTGGAGTACTAGGCCTGATGGTGGTGGTGGCCTGTTGTTTTCACTCTACTGGAGTACTAGGCCTGATGGTGGTGGTGGCCTGTTGTTTTAACTCTACTGGAGTACTAGGCCTGATGGTGGTGGTGGCCTGTTGTTTTAACTCTACTGGAGCACTAGGCCTGATGGTGGTGGTGGCCTGTTGTTTTAACTCTACTGGAGTACTAGGCCTGATGGTGGTGGTGGCCTGTTGTTTTAACTCTACTGGAGCACTAGGCCTGATGGTGGTGGTGGCTTGTTGTTTTAACTCTACTGGAGCACTAGGCCTGATGGTGGTGGTGGCCTGTTGTTTTAACTCTACTGGAGCACTAGGCCTGATGGTGGTGGTGGCCTGTTGTTTTAACTCTACTGGAGCACTAGGCCTGATGGTGGTGGTGGCCTGTTGTTTTAACTCTACTGGAGCACTAGGCCTGATGGTGGTGGTGGCTTGTTGTTTTAACTCTACTGGAGTACTAGGCCTGATCATAGAGCTGATCAAAGGAGAAAGGCAACACACATCTCCCTAAAGGATGATGGTGACGTATTTATCTACAAAAGCACCTTATAGTTTTTATGAGAGCAATGACTAAAAATATAATGTAATAAATATGCATAATCAGCATAATCATGTTGTTGTGTTGGAAATGAGGCGCCTCATTTCTAAGTGTATCTTTTACCCAGCCACATTTAAAAACAGAGTTAAAATAGGAGAGGCTATCTAGTGTATATGACCACTGTATCGCTCCCTGCCTCAATGGGCTGCTGTGTTTTATAGTGATTTAGTGCTCAGTCAGACAGTGTGTGTGTGTACTGGTTGGGTGAGGATGAGAGAATTTGAGAGGAGAAGAGGGGAGGAGGAGGAGACCTTGAGCATGCTCCAGACTGCCTTGTCAATGAGGGAGGAGTGTGTGAACAGATACTCAGCTAGGCAGTAAACATTCCACTTAGAGACTCTTGTAGCCAGACGATTCTTAACCACTCCTACACGGTGGTCCAGGTATGCCTGTTTGTGTGTGTGTGTGTGTGTGTGTGGTGTGTGCGTGCGTGCGTGCATCATGCGTGTGTGCATATACGTGCCTGTACTGTATGCGTGTGTATGTGTGTGTGTTTGTGAGACAACTCTGTATCTCCAAGAACAGTAAAGACCCTTCAACACTCCTCAATCCCCCCCTGATGCCTCAGATCCCACAGCTGAAAGGAGGATGGCTAAAGGCTATCTCTGGCTGAGGAGAGGGGGAGAGGGTGAAAGGAAGAGGTTGGATGTGGCTTTGGATACAGCTGATTTCTCAAGGCCCAGGGGTGGTCTGTTACACTCTGACACAGGGATTGGAGATGACTGGAGAGTCGGTCGGTACTAAAAGACTGACTGACAGGTTCTCTCTCTGCATTACCATTTGACTTTGACTTCCAAGACACTATAGGCAAGGCTCTTCTCTGTGTGTCTACTTTCTAAGATATATCAAATAACATGTGTTGAATGCTAATAACTATAAGTGTGAGGCCTGATATCTTTGACCTTGCTGGGTGGTAACAGATAGAAATATCCCTTCTTTATTAAACTTCCCAACATTTAAAAAGTCCTGTGTTTAAGCTATAAATAGACCTAAGTGTAAATCCGAGTTTGAAACAGCCATTAGAGGGTTAGTGTGTGGCAAGACAACATGAAATGCATTTTTACTCTGTGAGGAGAACGCAGAAGAACTGCATGTTATTGTGTTATTGAATAGTTTTCACGATGACAGCAAGAGACAGCCAAGGGATTGACTGACAGATCCTGCACCTGCAATGCAATACAGGATGAGATCTGTAATCCCCCCCCCCCACACACACACACACACACACACACACACACACACACACACACACACACACACACACACACACACACACACACACACACACACACACACAGCTACTCCACACCCACACCCCCCGTCTACCACAGACACTGTAGATAAACTGACAGGCATAACCTAATATCCTTCACTACAATACTCCATAAGCAAGCCTCCCCTACCAGGCCCTGTTGTAATGACATCCTGTAAATGCCCAGGCAGGCAGCTACATCAACAGGTCATAAAGAGGGATCCATCATCTATACATCGTCTGGGAGCGATTTACCGCTCACTGCTGATGAAGCCTTTTTAAAACTCAAATACACTACAAGTTTGTATTACTTCCTGTGCAGGAAAATTCTCAGCTACAAAAAAAGTGATGAAATTACGATCCTACATTTGCAAGCAGCCACAGTAGCAAATTGTAGATGCATTATAAGCAGCAACAGCACTAGAATACACTGCAGAACTCAGGCACCTATAACTGCATATAACGATGTGCACTGAGAGTCAGGAAGCAAGTGCAGGGAGTGAATATTTAATAAATACAGCACACAGACATGAAACAATAACGCCTGGGAAGGAACCTGATTACCTGCCCCATAAATAGGGCAGGTAATCAAGGAGATGATGGAGTCCAGATGATTGTCATTAGGCACTGCTGCACGTGAAGATGGTGACAGGTATGTGCAATAGTCAGCAGCCTGGTGACCTAGAGACCGGAGAGGGAGCACACATGACACTTCAATATCAATATAGCTTTCAATTCTGTTGTTATGTCTACTCCTGCTATCCCACTCCGGCGCTCGACATTACCAGTCTACTAACAATCAGTTCCTGGCCACCCATCTCTACGGACACCTGGCAAACATCATTACGCACACCTGTGCCCTAACATCAGTGACACCTGGACTTCATTACTAACATTGCAGACACTTCTCTTGTTTTTTATCATTCCATGTTTGTTGTTAATAAACTCCCTAACTTCACCTGCTTCCTGCGTCTATGTTACACCTGTGCATTTCAAAGCTAAAAATCAGCAACCCACTAGGCACACACTGGTTTAAGCAACGTTGTTTCCACATGGAACCAACATGGAAGAGATGTTGTCTTTAGGCGCTAACAAGATGGTGCCGACAGATATGCTCGCCCTGTTTCTAGCTCCTAACCAACTTTGCAGTATTTTGGTTTTATTGTGTTATTTCTTACATTATTTGCTCAGAATGTTTCTATTATTACCTACATACGGAAATAACTTTGGGACATTATATCAGCGGTCACTCTACTTCCCAGACCTGGATCCTTTAGAACTTCCCGAGGAAGCTCTATTCATACCGGGGGCTGCACCAAAACGCAGAAGCTGGAGAAGAGGTAGAAGGAGTGGGGCCCTAGTCAGACTCAGGCAGCGTGCATACCATCCACCGCTTCTGAGTATATTACTTGCTGATGTTTAGTCCATGGACAATAAAGTAGATGAGCTCAGGGTGAGGATCTCATTCCAGAGAGACATCAGGGACGGTAACATACTCTGTTTCACGGAACCATGGCTCTCTCCGGATATATTGTCCCTGTTGCGGTGACCATATTACCGCAACAGCAGCGGTCAGGAGTCATGAAGGCGGTCAAATTCCACGCGACCGCCTCGTCAAGGAAATTAGGCTTCTCCGAGCTCTGATGCTGCTGCTGGTCATTAGTAGCCTAACAAACTTGCTAACTGTCTGTCAATCACATGTACAGCTGATTCTCAAGATCTTGCACACTAATCAAATCAAATCAAATGTATTTATATAGCCCTTCTTACATCAGCTGATATATTAAAGTGTTGTACAGAAACCCAGCCTAAAACCCCAAACAGCAAGCAATGCAGGTGTAGAAGCACGGTGGCTAGGAAAAACTCTCTAGAAAGGTCAAAACCTAGGAAGAAACCTAGAGAGGAACCAGGCTATGAGGGGTGGCCAGTCCTCTTCTGGCTGTGCCGGGTGGAGATTATAACAGAACATGGCCAAGATGTTCAAATGTTCATAAATGACCAGCATAGTCAAATAATAATAATAATCACAGTAGTTGTCAAGGGTGCAACAAGTCAGCACCTCAGGAGTAAATGTCAGTTGGCTTTTCATAGCCGATCATTGAGAGTATCTCTACCGCTCCTGCTGTCTCTAGAGAGTTGAAAACAGCTGGTCTGGGACAGGTAGCACGTCCGGTGAACAGTTCTGGAGCAGAAGCACGGCCAGATGGACTAATGAGATGCTATTAAGCCCACACTACTACACTGTCTGAGCCAAGGACAACATGGTTTCTGGTAAGTTTTGATTACAATACTGGGTGGGGTGAACATGTTTTATACGACATACATTATTTTTTGATAACTAGTAAATAGTAGCCTACAGCAAAGTGTGTTTAAATCATTTCTAACTTGTTAACAATTTCTGCTAGTTAGTTTTTGCTACCATGTGGGTTTTAGCTTGCTTGAGCCTACTAACTGAGGAGTGTTCATTCACCTGTTTCCATACATGTTTCATTTTAAAATATTTATCTTACAAAGGAGTTGTTTAATCTAACTGCTTAACTATTTATCTGTACATGGAATTGTATTTGTTGTTTTTTTACTCATTTTTTTCTAATCTTTACAGGAAAATGCCACAGGCATTGTAGAAGGAAAAGCTATGTGCATTTGCAAATACTGATTCCTCCTGGAATCAGACGTTTCTTTGACTCACTGGAGGAATGTAGTCAGAGAAATGCTGATGAATGTCTTGCTCGAGCTGTGTATGCAACTGGTTCACCTCTAATGCTCACAAGCAATGTGTATTGGAAAAGATTTCTGAATGTTCTCCGCCCAGCATACACCCCTCCAACCAGAAATGCTTTATCTACTCATTTGCTGGATGCAGAGTTCAACAGAGAAAGAAGAAAGAAGACTCTATTGTAATCATCTCTGATGGGTGGTCGAATGTTCGTGGGCAAGAAATAATTAACTACATCATCTCCACCCCTCAACCAGTATTCTACAAGAGCACAGACACAAGGGACAATAGACACACTGGTCTCTACTGTACATTGCAGATGAGCTGAAGGCAGTCTTCAATGACCTTGGACCACAGAAGGTATTTGCACTGGTGACACAATGCTGCGAACATGAAGGCTGCTTGGTCTAAAGTGGATGAGTCCTACCCTCACATCACACCCATTGGCTGTGCTGCTCATGCATTGAATCTGCTCCTCAAGGACATCATGGCACTGAAAACAATGGATACACTCTACAAGAGAGCCAAGGAAATGGTTAGGTATGTGAAAGGTCATCAATCTACCTCACCAAGCAATATGAGAAAAATAAGAGCACCACATTGAAGCTGCCCAGCAACACCCATTACTGTGGTGTTGTCATCATGTTTGACTGTCTCCTGGAGGGGAAGGAGTCTCTCCAAGAAATGGCCATATCACAGTCTGCCGATATGGACAGCCCCATCAAGAGGATCCTCCTGGGTGACGTATTTTGGGAGAGAGTGGTAAGCAGCCTGAAACTCCTGAAACCTATAGCAGTAGCCATTGCACAGATTGAGGGAGACACTGCCATCCTGTTTGATGTTCACACTCTGCTTGCAGATGTAAGAGAAAAAATCCGTACTGCCCTGCCCAATTCACTGTTGCTCCAAGCAGAGGAAAATGCAGTTCTGATATACAATCAAAAAGCGTGAAGACTTCTGCCTGAAACCCATACACGCCACAGAGTACATTAAAGCAGGAAGCACCAGTGACTCGGTCTATAAAAAAGTGGTCAGATGAAGCAGATGCAAAACTACAGGACTGTTTTGCTATCACAGACTGGAACATGTTCCGGGATTCTTCCGAATGCATTGAGGAGAACACCACATACGTCGTCCCCACAGTGACTGTACATACATATCCCAACCAGAAGCCATGGATTACAGGAACCATTCGCACTGAGCTAAAGGGTAGAGCTGCCGCTATCAAGGTGCGGGACTCTAACCTGGAAACTTATAAGAAATCCTGCTATTCCTTCCGACGAACCATAAAACAGGCAAAGCGCCAATAGAGGGCTAAGATTGAATCGTACTACACTGGCTCCGACGCTCGTCTTATGTGACAGGGCTTGCAAACTATTACAGACTACAAAGGGAAGCCCAGTGACACGAGCCTACCAGACGAACTAAATCACTTCTATGCTCGCTTCGGGGAAAGCAAATCTGAGGCATTCATTAGAGGATCAGCCATTCCGGACGACTGTGTGATCACGCTCTTCGTTCAACAATCAGACCGATTACCAGGACGTGTGCTTCGGGCATGTGCTGACCAACTGGCATGTGACTTCACTGACATTTTCAACATGTCCCTGATTGAGTCTGTAATATCAACATGTTTCAAGCAGACCACCAGAGTCCCTGTGCCCAAGAACACCAACGCAACCTGTCGAAATGAAGTGCTTTGAAAGGCTGGTAATGGATCACGTCAACACCATTATCCCAGAAACCCTAGACCCACTCCAATTTGCATACAACCCAATTGCACTCCACACTGCCCTTTCCCACCTGGACAAAAGGAACACCTACGTGAGAATGCTATTTACTGACTACAGCTCAGCGTTTAACACCATAGTACCCTCAAAGCTCATCAATAAGCTAAGGATCCTGGGACTAAACACCTCCCTCTGCAACTGGATCCTGGACTTCCTGACGGGCCGGCCCCAGGTGGTGAGGGTAGGTAGCAACACATTTGCCACACTGATCCTCAACACTGGAGCCCCTCAGGGGTGAGTGCTCAGTCCCCTCCTCCTGTACTCCCTGTTCACCCACGACTGCATGGCCAGGTATGACTCCAACACCATCATTAAGTTTGCAGACGACAGTGATAGGCCTGATCACCGACAACGATGAGACAGCCTATACGGAGGAGGTCAGAGACTTGGCCGGGTGGTGCCAGAATAACAACATATCCATCAACGTAACCAAGACTAAGGAGATGATTGTGGACTACAGGAAAAGGAGGACCGAGCACGCCCCCATTCTCATCGACGTGGCTGTAGTGGAGCAGGTTGAGAGCTTCAAGTTCCTTGGTGTTGAAATCACCAACAAACTAGAATGGTCCAAACACACCAAGACAGTCACGACAAAGCCTATTCCCCCTCAGGAAACTAAAAGATTTGGCATGGGTCCTCAGATCCTGAAAAAGGTTGCAACATCGAGAGCATCCTGACAGGTTGCATCACTGCCTGGTACGGCAACTGCTCGGCCTCCGACCACAAGGCACTAGAGAGGGTATTGCATACAGCCCAGTACATCACTGGGGCAAAGCTGCCTGCCATCCAGGACATCTACACCAGGCGGTGTCAGAGGAAGGCCCTAAAAATTGTCAAAGACCCCACCCCAGTCATAGATTCTCTACTACCGCATGGCAAGCGGTACCGGAGCGCCAAGTCTAGGACCAAAAGGCTTCTCAACAGCTTTTAACCCCAATCCATAAGACTCCTGAACAGGTAATCAAATGACTACCCAGACAATTTGCATTGTTCCCCCCAACCCCTCTTTACACTGCTGCTACTCTCTGTTTACCATATATGCATTGTCACTTTAATTATACATTCATGTACACACTACCTCAATTAGCCCGACTAACTGGTGCCCCCACACATTGGCTACCCGGACTATCTGCATTGTGTCCCGCCACCCACCACCTGCCAACCCCTCTTTTACGCTACTGCTACTCTCTGTTTATCATATATGCATAGTCACTTTAACCATACTAACCGACTAACCGGTGCCTGTATATCGCCTCGCTACTGTTATAGCCTCGCTACTGTTATTATTCACTGTCTTTTTACTGTTGTTTTGTATTTCCTTACTTATCTACTGTTCACCTAATAACTATTCTTTACTTAAAAATGGCACGGTTGTTTTGGGCCTGTAAGTAAGCATTTCAATGTAAGGTCTACTACACCTGTTGTATTTGGCGCACGTGACAAATAAACTTTGATTTGATTTGATGTTGGACCCCAAGTATGCTGACAAGAGCATCCTGGCTGGTGCAGAGGTCAACAAGGCATATGGTGTCATCACTACCGTGTCTCGCCACCTTGGCCTGGATGAGGGCAAGGTTCTTGTCAGTCTGGTGAAGTACACTTTCAAGCAAGGGCTTTGGTATGGAGATGCAATATGGCAGTTGTGCCAACATATCTCATCAGCCACCTGGTGGAAGGGACTTTGTGGATCTGAGGCTCTTTACCCTGTTTCCTCCATCATTCTCTAAATCCCACCAACATCAGCCACCTCAGAGCGCAACTGGTCTTTGTTTGGGTACACACACACCAAAGCACGCAACAGGCTGACCAATACAAGGGTTGAAAAATTGGTGGCCATCCTGGCAAATTTGAGCCTGACAACAAGCCATCTTCAACAAGGTTGGAAAATGACAATGAAGATGAGGCCTCAGACTCTGATGTTCAAGAGGTGGACATTGAGGAGGTCCAGGGAGAAGAAATGGAAGCCTGAGATGAAGAAAACCAAAGCTTTAGTTTCTAGACTATCATTTTATTATTCAATATTGCCTTTCTTTTGTTGTTCAGTGAAATCATCCCATGTGAAGAGTCAACTCATTTAATTTAAGTTAAATTCGTAACTTAATAGTTTTTTTTAATTATATTGTAAAATATTTGAGCATTTGCAATTATGTCTACTTATGATAAGGTAAAAGGTTTATGTTTTGTCTCTATATGATATGGTAAATATATCCAATGCAAAAAACATGTAATATGTATATATTTCCGTTAATTCCAATATATTCCCGTTAATTCCCAAGGAAAGTTTCCACCTCTGAATATTCCCCAAAATGTGCAACCCTACTCTGATCACTCTGACATCAATGAAAATGTACTTGAAAATCTAATCAAACACTTCATGACAGGACATGAGCTCATGTTTTGCAAAATTTGTATAGGCTATGCACGAGAAAAGAGTGATGGCCTCTACTAAAAAGAGGGGGTTCTCATCAGCTTTCTATAGATTAGGCCTACTATATTTTATAATTACGATTCTTCAAAGTAGCCACCCTTTTCCTTGATGATAGCTTTGCACACTCTTCGCATTCTCTCAACCAGCTTCATGAGGTTGTTCATGAGGTCTACATGTTTGTATAACTTCTTAAAATGTAGCACATTAATCTGGCATACATAAGCAGCTCGTGAGTTTCAAATTTGGGGAAGATAATTTTCACCATAATAATGCACCTTTATAATAAAAGCATTACATGCATAATCGCATTTGCGGTCACTTTTGATAATGGTGTTTTCCCGCTAATGGATCATTCATGCTTATAGCCTACTGCAATGTGCGCATTGCTGCGCTTATAATTTGAAGAAATAGCCTAATAGTTTTCCAACATTTTAAGCTAAATGTTCTGATCTGTTGCAACAGCCACATTGGGTAAAAAAGTGCTAGTGGTTGTATTAATGTGGGATCTATTGCAACTGACAAATGTCCCAAAGAATGTTTGGAATATTTATTTCTGGCACAGAACAGAATAGGTTGACTTTTGTACTATGGGGGATAGTAGGTTGACACAGGCTAGTGCTTTTGCTATTCGTTTGGCCTGCTCATCTTGTTGGCTGATGAAAAGTAAATATAGACAGTTCCCAATGTCTTCTATACGTACCTTGGAATTGGATAAGGATGTGCGCAGTTGTGTCCCTGATGTGTCTGTCTTCACTTGTAGTCTGTGAGAAAGACCTGATCACGTGATGGAGAGCTATGTGAGTGAGTGGCGCTTCGGATTGCGGCCACAAAGGGGATGCTGCTGTGAAATTTGAGGCATTATCAAGTGCTGGTCAAATTGTGAATGAAAGACTAATGAAGTGTGTAAAGCCTGCGCAAAAAACGAAGCAGAGCTCATGCATTTCAAGCGACTTTTTCAAATAATCATTAGAGTCGCATCATGCAGCCTTACAATGTATTAAAAATCAAAACATATAGCCCAATGTTTGTAGAACAACTAAAGTTACATTAACAACTCCAAATTAAGCACCTAGGAGTACCTATTTCTTTGTTAACCACTCGACACAGCATAGCCTCATGTGCGTACTCCCTTAAATCGCTTGGAGAAAATATTTATACTTTATTCAGCTTTGTTCAATTGTAATCTTCATAGTATAAAACAATGCCATGGAATTCTAAGCAAATTGTTTCTGCTAAATTAGCTAGTGTATGCCACACATTCATTTAGCATAGCCACATCAGGAACTAACATAAGGACAACTGTCACGACTTCCGCCGAAGTTGGCTCCCCTGCCTGTTCGGGCGGTGCTCGGCGGTCGTCGTCGTCACCGTCCTACTAGCCGCTACCGATCCCTTTTTCGTTTGTCTGTTGGTTTTGTCTTATTAGTTTCATCTGTGTGTATTTTAGTTTAATTAGCGTCCTTATATTTAGTAGGTTGTCCCGCCCTTGTTTTGTGCGGGATTGTTTTTGTATTCCTGTTATTTGGTGGTGTTCATGAGTTTTATTCTCCGGACTATTTTGGTCCTGCTTTGGATTATTCACCCTGTGTGTTGGGTTGACCGTTGTTTTATGCGCCGGAGAATAAACTGTCTAATAATTGAAACCTGCTCTCTGCGCCTGATTCCACCCACCTTAGTAATTCGTGACAACAACTGAGAGTATGCTATTATTTTCTGAAATAGACTACATTTTCTTCATATCATGCTTCTTTAGACCTGTCTAAAATAAATAATGGATTTATTGTGATGGTGTAGGATATATTACATGGATTTATTAGACTTTTTAAAATGTAGATGTTCCAAAGGTCTGCATCAGTGGTTAATTGGGGTCAATTAGAAATGTCCTTGTTTTTGAAAGATGCACATTTTTTTGTCCATTAACATCAAATTGATCAGAAATGCAGTGTACACATTGTTAATGTTGTAAATGACTATTGTAGCTGGAAACAGCTGATTTTTTAAATGGAATATCTACATAGGCGTACAGAGGCCCATTATCATCAACCATCACTCCCTTGTTCCAATTGCATGTTGAGTTAGCTAATCCAGGTTTATAATTTTAAAAGGTTAATTGATCATTAGCAAACGCTTTTGCAATTATGTTAGCACAGCTGAAAACTGTTGTCCTGATTAAAGAAGCAATTACAACTGGCCTTCTTTAGACTAGTGGAGTATCTGGAGCATAAGCATTTGTGGGTTTGATTACAGGCTCAAAATGGCCAGAAACAAATAACTTTTTTCTGAAACTCGTCAATCTATTCTTGTCCTGAGAAATGAAGGCTATTCCATGCGAGAAAATGCCATGAAACTGAAGATCTCGTACAACGCTGTGTACTACTCCCTTCACAGAACAACGCAAACCTTCTCTAACTAGAATAGAAAGAGGAGTGGGAGGCCCCGGTGCACAACAGTTTTCAGCTGTGCCAACATAATTGCAAAAGGGTTTTCTAATGATCAATTTGCCTTTTAAAATTATAAACTTGGATTAGCTAACACAACGTGCAATTGGAACACAGGAGTGATGGTTGCTGATAACGGGCCTCTGTACACCTATGTAGATATTCCATAAAAGATCATCAGTTTCCAGCTACAATAGTCATTTACAACATTAACAATGTCTACAGTGTATTTCTGATCAATTTGATGTTATTTTAATGGACAAAAAATTGCTTTATTTCAAAACAAGAACACTTCTAAGTGACCCCAAACTTTTGAACGGTAGTGAATTTCTTAGATATTTCTTTTACTTTGAGATTTATGTGTATTGTTGTGAATTGCTAGATCCTACTGCGCAGTTGGAGCAAGGAACACAAGCATTTCACTACACCCGCAATAACTTCTGCTAAATATCTGTATGTGACGAATAACATTTGATTTGATTCAAAGTGTTTACAGACATTATTAAATCTCTCCATATCCCAGTCTGTTGTCCCCACTTGTTTCAAGATGTCCACCATTGTTCCTGTACCCAAGAAAGTGAAGGTAACTGAACTAAATGAGAATCGCCCTGTATCACTCACTTCCTCGACCAACTACAATTTGCATATTGCAACAACAGATCTATGGATGACACAATCACCATCGCACTGCACACTGCCCTATCCCACCTGAACAAGAGAAATACCTATGTAAGAATGCTGTTCATCGACTACAGCTCAACCTTCAACACATTAGTGACCTCCAAGCTCATAACTAAGCTCAGGGCCCTAGGTCTGAACCCTGTGTAACTGAGTCCTGGACTTCCTGACAGGCCGAACCCAAGTGGTGAGGTTAGGCAACAACACCTCCTCCACTCTAACCCTCAATGAGGGGGCCCCACAGGGGTGCTTGCTCAGCTCCCTACGGTACTCCCTGTTCACCCTTGGATGCATGGCCATGCACATCTCGAACTCAATCATCAAGTTTGCTGACAACACAACAGTGGTAGGCCTGATTACCAACAACCATGAGACAGGGAGGAAGTGAGAGCCCTGGCGGAGTGGTGGCAGGAAAATAACCTCCCCTTCAAAGTCAACAAAATGAAGGAGCATATCATGGACTACAGGAGACAGCAGAGAGCGCATGCTCCCATCGACATCAACAGGGCCGCAGTGGAGAGGGCCAAAAGCTTTCAGGTCCTTGGTGTGCACATCACTGACAACCTGAAATGGTCCCATCACACAGACAGTGTGGTGAAGAAGGCGTAAAAGCGCCTCTTCAACCTCAGGAGGCTGAATAAATTTGTCTTGGCCCCTAAGACCCTCACAAATGTCTACAGATACACCATTGAGAGCATCCTGTTGGGCTTTATCACCACCTGGAACGGAAATTGCAGCATCAGCAACCGCAAGACTCTCCAGAGGGTGGTACTGTCAGCCCAACACATCACCATGGGAACACTACCCAGGACATCTATACCTGGTGTATATAATTTCTCTCATTCCATTTCCAGTGCATCTTTATCAAAGCCACCAGGACATTATTAAGGGATTACATTTAATGAAAATGTATTTGATTAAAAACGTAGCTTGAGAACGCGATTAAGCATTTCAAACAGGCTATTAACGTCCAACCCTGAGTCGTGGAGAAGCAGAGTGTGGAGTGTCTCTCAACCCAGCCCAGTGATGAGGCTTCACTGTGGGGCTGGTGAAGAGAGATAGAGGGCTCTATGGTGCTAACAACACCTAAATTATATAATATATCTTACTACCCTCAGGGATGCAGAGTAAAGTGTTAATCAACACTAGCTGATTATAAAATGTATTTATAAGTATCATAAAATAAAGTGTAAACTAATTATTTTAATTATAAAAGGTGTGAAACATGAAGGTATTTAATTTCATATTTTTTGGTTTTTGTTGCCCTTTATTTAACTAGGCAAGTCAGTTAACCCCATGATGAGTGAAGTCTGGAATCAACAACTAGTATCATTACGTTAAAGTAAAAGTGTTGTCATGACTCGCTCTCCTTGGTGAGGATCAAAGGTGCCGGATCAGCTAGGCCAATGGCTGACAGATAGCCAAATTCTCTCTCTCCTGTCGGAGTTGGCACGGTTTTATGACTTAACAACCAGATCATAAATACCTTGCAGAATCTCTCCGTTTGGTTCTGCAATATTGGGAAAGAAATCCTTTGTGTTACAGAAGAGAGACTCTTGCACAAAACTTCAAACATCAGACAATGGACACTGGGACAATATACTTCAACATCCAAATGATGGGGATGATCAGGGATGGAATATGGGAAATTAGTATCTCTTTTGGGATGTCATTAAAATGATCAGAAATACATTATAATGGAAACATCGTAACTTTAAGAGCTTTCACAATGTATATTTCAGATTTACATCTAAATGTTGTAAAACGTATATGATTAAATATGAATCTATTTGTGAAAAGATAGCAATGTGATTTCAGCCTTCTAAATGAGAATAGTTTTTCTTGCAAAATCAGAGTTTGTGTCAACATGATGGAACCGCCTTTCAGGCCAGAGTGCTTACAAGAACTCGTAACGAAATGTACATTAGATAGTGTAAGCCGGACGTCACGAAATGGTTAAAACTACAAGACCAGAAAATAATAGATCCTGCGAAACTCTCAACGAGTGAAGGTGAAGATTAGAGCAAACATTCTCAGTCTGCAACTGGGTACTGTGAAGTAGTCTAGGACAATTTACCAAGACGAGAGGGAAGAGCATTTCCCTCTTTACCACCGTGTGGTACACCTCTGATGTATCGTTACACAATGGAAAGAGGTGGGGAAAGATAAAGAACAGGACAGACAAAGAGAGTGGACTTATCGTACGTACATTTCAAACTACGCTCACCGTAAATATTAATATTTAGCACCCTAACAACCGCTCATTTCAGATTTAGAAATGCAACACTCCAGAACAAAAGAAGCCTACAACTAAGAAGGACATTGTGACCTCTGATGGACATCCAGACTTGCAACAAACTACTCGCCATAGATGGACGAGTGGTTTCAACAGAGAGACGACAGAGAAAGACATCTACGAGTAAATATATGTTGCATTTCTAAATGCGATTAGTGGTTGTTAGGGTGCTAAATATTCATATTTACGGTGATCGTAGTTCCAAATGTATGTACGATATGTCCACTCTCTTTGTCTCTACCACTTTTTTTCTTTCCCCACCCCTTTCCATTGTGTAACCAAACGGCCGTGTTTTTGTTAATTCACTAGGCACTTCTCATTGCCTTATGTTAGTAATCAATAACATATACAGAGTGTGTGTTTATGTATTTCTGTGTGATTATTTAGTTAGTTAGTAAATACATAATTAAGCTAATTTGTGTATCGCTGATTCATCATCAGATTAACGGAGTCAACGACATTCAGAATGAGACTGATATGAGGAAATAATTAATACGTGATTGATTGATGACTGGTGTGGTATCGATATAGTCTTGAGTTATTTTGGGAAATGGTAACTAATTAAATAAACCTTCCCATGGTGCCCCAAATTCTTGATGAGTTAATTGTTACATGATTAATTGAATTGAGTAATAATTAAACGTAGTACGTAATTATTCAATGAATACCAGTCATCACATAAATGATAGTCACGTTCCGACAGTTTGAGTTTGAGTTTATTTTTTATTTTTACAGGGACAGTGCACATTAATCAACGTTTCAGTAAAAGTGCCGGTTTTAGCCAGCCGGCTAATTTTCAACCGCAGTCCCTGGGCAGGTTATTAAAAACAATTACAATATAGACAATAGCAGCATAGAACAAGCAAGACATAGCAACATAGGACAAGCAAGACATAGCATACAGACAGAGCAACATAGGACAAGCAAGACGTAGCATACAGACAGAGCAACATAAAACAAAAAGCAGCAAGACAAAATTCATAAAAGCAACAAAGTGTTTCCACACCTCACAAGCTACAGACAACAGACAACATGGAAAGCGGCAACACACAGCTAGGGACCATGTTCACAAATCTGATTGACCTTTAGCCATGTCTTCAAGCATTTTGTGAAAGTGTGATATGTGGTGCAGTTATGTGTGTCTGATGGCAGTGTATTCCAGACATGGGAAGCTCTCACAGAGAATGCAGATTTACTAAAGGTGCTTTTCCTTAGGGGAACTATACAGTCACCTCTCATGGCAGACCTTGTGGATCTGCTGCCATATGTATGGGTTTTCTGTTTAACAAAAATACTGAGTGGAGGGGGAGCCAGGCCATTAAGGATCTTGAATACAAGACATGCGTCGGTGTATTGCACAAGATTTTCCCAACTCAAGAGCTCATGCTTTCTAAGGATGTAACAGTGATGATGGCTATTGGGCTTCCTATCAAGCACTTTGAGAGCCTGTTTGTAGACAGACTGAATAGGTTTTAATGTTGTACAGCAAGCTTGGGCCCAACTAGTCAAGCAGTATGTTAAGCGGGGGAGTATCATAGATTTGAAGTACAGTTTTGCTACCTCTGTAGTCAAACAATTTCGTATAAATCGGAAATTAGCTAGGTTGAATTTGGTTATTTGAATTACCTTTTTCACATGCTTTTTAAAAGAGAGTTTGGAATCAAGTATGATGCCAAGGTACTTAAAATCGGATACCACCTGGAGCTTCTCCCCTGACACATAGACATCTGGCTCAGTAGCATCTGTTGCCCTCTTTGTGAAGAACATGCAAACAGTTTTTTTCACATTGAGATGCAAACACGAGTCACTGAGCCACTTTGTAACCTGGACCATTACAGTAGTGAGTTCTTGTGCAGCTTGTTGTTTGCTCTTTGCATGCACATATATCACTGTATCATCTGCATGCATTTGAACTTCAGACCCAGTACAGACAGAAGGCAGATCATTAATGTACAGGCTGAACAGGAGGGGCCCCAGTATTGACCCTTGGGGCACGCCCACATCATAGCTACGAGTGGGCGACAGCTCATTGCTCACTCTGACACACTGAGTTCTGCCTTCAAGGTATGATTTCATCCATCTCAAGGCATCAGGGGAAAAGTTGAACTTGGACAATTTTGTGATGAGAATCTCATGGTTAACAGTATCAAAAGCCTTCCTTAGGTCCAGAAACACAGCCCCAACAGCACCCCCTTTGTCCATCTTGGACTTCACATTTTCCAAAAGAAAGCAGTTGGCCGTTTCTGTGGAGTGTTTCGCTCTGAAGCCAAACTGCATGGAGTGTAATGTGAAGGGGCTGTTGTTGAGGTGGGCAATCAGTTGTTCTGCTACACACTTTTCAACAACCTTTGACACCACAGGTAGTATACTAATGGGCCTGTAGTTACTCACGTCAGCAGGGTCGCCTGATTTAAAGATGGCCGTTATTATGGCCGACTTCCATACCCTTGGAAACACACCGAGACCAATAGATGTGTTGGTGACCTTAGTAATGGGGCCAATGAGTGACTCTTTGTAGTTTTTAAGAAAGGTAGAGTCCATCCCAAACACATCTTTGGCTTTAGAGTTCTTTAGTGAGCTAATCACCTTGTTCACCTTTGACTCAGAAACCTCCCTTATGATGAAGACAGGTTGAGTGTCATTCACTAGCACTGAGCCCAAGAAACAAGTGGAGGGGTTCTGTGTCAGTACCCTGACAGAGTCAATAAAGTAGGAATTGAAGGCTATTGCTATTTCGACTGCATCCTGTGTTAGATTGTTATTCACCATGATTTCTAGTCTTTTTGCAGTGTTACTATGGTCTTTCCCTGTTAACTTTTTTAGATTCTCCCAGATCAATTTAGAATTTCCCTTTGCTTCACCAATTATGTTAATAAAAAAGTTTGCCTTGGCCTGTCTGATTTCTTTCATCACCTTATTTCTCAACATGGTAAACCTACGTCTGTCATGCTCTAATTTAGATTTTAGGGCTATTTTTAGAGCATAATCTCGTTCTTTCATCAATTTCCAGATTTCTCCATTTAGCCAAGGAAGAGTGCTCTTTTGGCCAGGTTTGGATTTGATTTTCTTTAGGAAGCCATTTATTGTAGTCTGGATTGTGGATAGAAAAACCTGACTATCAGCTTCCAAGTCTGTATAGGACAAGAGATCATTCCAGTTTATTCCCTTAATTGCTTTTTCAAAATAGTTTAATTCACTCTTAGGTATTCTGAGTTGATCCGGCATTCTAACAGTAGAGAGGTTAAACCTGCTCTTAGACAGCTTTCTGGCTATAAGTGTCAGATTATGATCAGATAGCCCAGTAACCATATTGAATGATTTAGTCACTCTCTCTGGTTTATTACTGAACACCAAATCAATCTGTGTTTTAGAGCAACAAGTCACCCTGGTTGGCCCTTTAACTAGCTGTGTAAGGTCAAAGGTATTAGTGATCTGTTTGAGGGTTTTCCTACAACACTTGTCTTCATAATTAATGTTAAAATCTCCCATTAAGATGACCTCTTTCCCAAAATCACATTCCCTAAGCATGGTATTAAACTGATCAAAAAACACACTTTTGGTGGAAGGTGGCCTATACATTCCAATGAGGGTAAAAGACATTTGGGGAGACAGTGTAACGTTCAGGCCGATACATTCTAGTTCATTATCACATGACCACTCAATTTGTTTACATCGGATATGTTCTTTAATGTAAATCATCACACCCCCTCCTCTTCCTTCAATCCTGTCTCTCCTGAAAACATTGTAGCCAGGCACAATCAAAGCAGCATATGGAGAGTGTTTATGGAGCCATGTCTCTGAGAGGCAGAGAAAGTCAAGGTTGGAGTCTGTGAGTCGATGTTGAATTTGATCACTTTTTGGAATGACACTACGAATGTTCAAGTGCCCCCCTAGTAGTCCCTTGGGCTTAGCTCGTGGGTCCCAGATGACTCGAGAGTGATTGACACATTGAAAAAAGTTAAATTTTCTGTGTTTTCTGACGGCTGGGTTTAGGCCGTTTTGTTTCGTTTTGATTAGGGGCAGTTCGGTAGCGCAATTAACAATCCCTCCCGCCTGCACTGGATGCGGGGAACTAATTAAAATAGCTTGCGTACCAGAAACAGAGTCAGGGATCGCATATAGCAACTCTGGTATGTTTGAAGAGTCAAAATCTATCCTGGAGCCGGGTGAGTCGAGAGAAACCATAGGACCATAGCACTCACCCACCTCCACAGCGGCGATGACCAGTGGACGAGGCCATCCACCGCTCTCCACTCCGGTGCGTATCACTGGCTCGGTGATATTGGGCCCAGGATTGAGTTGTACATCCCCGGAGAGCAGGAGGGTAGTGAACAGGTAGTTTAACAGTTTCCGATAAATGTTGGACTTGTGTTTGTTACGCCTAAGCGGTTCAGTAGAATAAGGAGCGAGGTAGACTTGGCCATTATTCAGAACATTATGGTATGCTGTGTACTGTCCGCTCCCGTGGAACGGTGAACCAATGTGTTTGGTGTTGATATTCTCCGGTAGTAGACTGATTGTGTCATCCCAGCAAGGACGCACTGAGATTATCAGTAGAGCAGCTACATAACTGACAATCATGGCAGAGTACTGGAGATAAAACACATAATTGCGCTTTAACTCTTTCATGAGTTACTTAGCTGGGATCGGCGTACACCTGATGGTTTAGATAAAATTACAGCATTCGAATGCGAAGCGGCATCTGCCGCACCACCCTGTCTTCCGTCCGCCATTTTCCCCCCAAAAAAGTGTTATATTAAAGTGTAGATTTCTATTTAATTTCATTTTAAGGGATTAATAATAGGCCGTGGCTATGGATACGGTGTTTTCGCCAAAGCCACACTCTCCGGAAATCTCTTACTTAAGGATCCGGATCACATTGGAAAAAATTGCAAAAATCCCTATAGGTGGAGACTCAAATCTCCCTCTCTAACTTTAAGCACCAGCTGTCAGAGCAGCTCACAGATCACTGCACATGTACATAGCCCATCTGTAAATAGCCCAACCAACTACCTCATCCCCATACTGTTATTTAGTTTTTTGCTCCTTTGCACCCCAGTATCTCTACTTGCACATTCATCTTCTGCACATCTATCACTCCAGTGTTTAATTGCTAAATTGTAATTATTTTGCCACTATGGCCTATTTATTGCCTTACCTCCCTTACTTACCTAATTTGCACACACTGTATATAGACTTTTCTATTGTGTTATTGACTGTATGTTTGTTTATTCCATGTGTAACTCTGTGTTGTTGTTTGTGTCACACTGATTTGCTTTATCTTGGCCAGGTCTCAGTTGTAAATGAGAACTTGTTCTCAACTGGCCTACCTGGTTAAATAAAGGTGTTCTCAACTGGCCTACCTGGTTAAACAAAGGTGTTCTCAACTGGCCTACCTGGTTAAATAAAGGTGTTCTCAACTGGCCTACCTGGTTAAATAAAGGTGAAATAAAAAATAGAAAGATTCTGCACATGTGTTATTTTGTGTGTTATTTTGTTATTTTACGCACACTAACGCAGCTGCTGCACACACTCGCCCTCTTCACGTTTATCTCTTTTCTCCCTCTCTTCTGAACAATGATGATGTAGCCTATGTGTCACGTCCTGACCTTAGTTCCTTTTTTATGTCTCTATTTTAGTTTGGGCAGGGCGTGAGTTGGGGTGGGCATTCTATGTTTCGTGTTCTATGTTTTCTATCTCTATGTGTTTGGCCTGGTATGGTTCCCAATCAGAGGCAGCTGGCAATTGTTGTCTCTGATTGAGAACCATACTTAGGTAGCCTGTTTTCCCACTGTATGTGCCTGTTTTCCCATTTTGAGTTGTGGGTGATTATTTTCTGTTTAGTGTTGTGTGTGAGTACCTGACGGAACTGTTGCGTTTTGGTCTATTTTTGTTTCGCTTCAGTGTTGCGGTCTTAATAAACAACATGGACACTTACCACGCTGCGCATTGCTCCTCAGAAGAGGAGGAGAATCGTTACACTATGTCTCTTCCTCATATTTCTGAACAGCTGAAAAAAAAAAACCTGTGTAATTTTAACGAACATTCATAAAACATACTGTATATTATGAAGGCTACAACCTTGTCTCTCTGTCTGTTGTAAACGATATTGCAGTTGCACAAGAAGGATGCAGTCCCTACACTTTGGAGAAAAAACAATCAATGTTTTGTGTGATGATGTAGGCTAACCTTTATAGTTGTGGCCATATCATAGTTCCTGAAAAAGCAATACTTGACTGTCTGTCTGCCTCCTGAGCAGCTTAGCCAATGTTTGTAATGATGATGAAAAAAGTAAGTTCAATCACTAGACTGCGTGGTTGTGTCTTGCTGCGCTCCACCTCTGGGCAGCCGGACGTTCTAGGCAACCGAGCATGTATGCGGGCTGGTGAAAAGAGTCTGACAATGGGCAAGTTTGTTTTGCATCACCAAAAGCAAACAATCAGAAAACCCTAGACATACAACAACTAGAGTACCCACCCTAGTCACACCCTGACCTAACCAAAATATATAGAAAAACACAGAATCTAAGGTCAGGGTGTGACAGTGACCTAAACTGGGACATGCATAAACCACCTGACCAAGTCCTAAAGCAATGGGACTCCCTAAATCTTTCTCAGATTATTATCAATCCCACAAGGTATGACTCCAAACACCCAGAAAGGCTACTCTCCTCGATGTTCACAAATAATCCTGATAGGTATCAGTCTGGTGTTTTCAGTAATGACCTTAGTAATCACTGTTTTTAATCAGTGTATACAGTCAGAACATCTGCTGTCTCAGCCACTGCATGTCACCAAGGGTGTAGCCCAAGGCTTGAGCCTAGGCCCCACGCTCTTCTCAATTTACATTAACAACATGGCTCAGGCAGTAGGAAGCTGTGTCATCCATTTAAATGCATATGATACGGTCTTATACTCAGCTGGACCCTCCCCGGATTTTGTGTTAAATGCTCTACAACAACGCTTTCTTAGTGTCCAACAAGCTTTCTCTGGCCTTATCCTTGTTCTGAACACCTCCAAAACAAAGGTTTGGTAGAAGAATGCCCCTCTCCCCACAGGGGTGATTACTACCTCTGAGGGTTTAGAGCTTGAGGTTGTCACCTCATACAAGTACTTGGGAGTATGGCGAGATGGTACACAGCTGCAGGCTAAAGTTAAATCTAGACTTGGTTTCCTCTATCGTAATCACTCCTCTTTCACCCCAGCAGCCAAACTAACCCTGATTCAGATGACCATCCTACTACTCATGCTAGATTACGGAGAAGTAAATTATAGATCAGCAGGTATGGGTGCTCTTGAGCCGTAAGATGGTCTTTACAATTCGGCCATCAGATTTGCCATCAATGCTCCTTATAGGACACATCCCTCCTCTGTAAAATTGTCATCTCTGTATACCCGTCGCAATACCCACTTGTTGATGCTTATTTATAAAACCCTCTTAGGCCTCAATCCCCCCTATCTGAGATATCTACTGCAGCCCTCATCCTCCACATACAGCACCCGTTCTGCCAGTCACATTCTGTTAAAGGTCCCCAAAGCACACACATCCCTGGATCGCTCGTCTTTTCAGTTCACTGGAGCTAGTGACTGGAACGAGCAAAAACAAACACTCAAACTGGACAGTTTTATCTCAATCTTTTCATTCAAAGACTCAATCATGGACACTCTTACTGACAGTTGTGGGTGCTTTGCATTGTGTTGCTACCATGTTGTTGTCATGTTGGGTTGCTACCATGTTGTTGTCATGTTGGGTTGCTACCATGTTGTTGTCATTTTGGGATGCTACCATGTTGTCATGTTGGGTTGCTACCATGTTGTTGTCATGTTGGGTTGCTACCATGTTGTTGTCATGTTGGGTTGCTACCATGTTGTCATGTTGGGTTGCTACCATGTTGTTGTCATGTTGGGTTGCTACTATGCTGTGTTGTCATGTTGGGTTGCTACCATGTTGTCATGTTGGGTTGCTACTATGCTGTGTTGTCATGTGTTGCTGCCATACTATGTTGTTGTCTTAAGTCTCTCTTTATGTAGTGTTGTGTTGTCTCTCTTGTCGTGATGTGTGTTTTGTCCTATATTTTTATTTAATAAATTAAATTTTTTAAATCCCAGCCCTCGTCCCCGTAGGAGGCCTTTTGCCTTTTGGTAGGCTGTCATTGTAAATAAGAATTTTAATTTAACAGGTCAGTCTAAGTCATGGAAAGAGCAGGTGTTCCTAATGTTTTGTACACTCAATGTACGAGCCATGTCTTTAAATTATTCTTAATCTCTAGCAATGAGGACTGTATGTGTGTTTTACAGCGCGGGCAGGAGAAATTCTGGTCTCCTTTAGGAACATACTGTATGTGTCATTGAGCAGGAGTTCCCAAACTTCCCCTGACAGCATTGGGGAACATCCCGTGCCACCCCTGCACTTGCGTGCCACATCTATTTCTATGGACACAAACACTGTACATGACACTAACTGTTCACACCCCTCTTGTTGGTGGAGAGACAATTTTGCAAGGTTTAAAGCTTATTTCCTGCAATTCTACACATTTTGTAATGGGGTGCAGAGAAAATGTTGCCATTTTAAAGCTCATTTCCTTGCAATTTTATAAATGTTGCCATGTCTTGTGTATTCATGTGATATTCTTGTGACTCAAACATTACAACAAAATCTATGGGCTAAAACACCAAGCTAAAAAACCTTAGCTGACATGGGCTAGTTGATCTGGACATTTCTGAGTTATAAATAGCTCCCTTTGATATGCAATGACTGATATGACAACAAGAAAACTGATGATGGACTACTCAATTTCGAAATTGCACCTTGTGCATTCTACTATTACAACTTTCAAGAGTAAGTTGAAATTCGGACTGAGTTCCTTTATCCTCTATGACAGTGTGGGGGCGCCCACCCCTGCCGATCCCTTGCCCCACAGTTTGGGAACCACTGTCATAGAAGATAATCCATCATTCTAATTGCACCATTCAGATGATGGTAGAAGAGTGAAGGTAGAAGTGTGAAGGTAGAAGAGTGAAGGTAGAAGAGTGAAGGTAGAATAACTGCCAGTGTTATTCTAGTTGTGCTGATCGTAGAACTTCTCCTGCATTGATTAATTGATCCACACATCCATAACACCTGCTTCAATCTCTCACAGTGCCGAAGGTGCAATTTAATCCTTCTGATGTTGATAACAGGACTGACGTCAACAATCACCAAGCTTCCATGCATTTACTTTAATGTTTGCTTTTGTCACGATAACACAATCACCCTCTTCATGTAATTGGAATTGACTATTATTATCCCTGTTACTGCAGTGCAGTATAAGGACAACACCCACTGCTATTGTTGTTTTATAATTATAATTGACCCCTGCTCATTGCATCCTTGTGTCTGAAGGTACTATTCTTTATATTAACTGTATTAGATTCAGTATGAAACACAAACCACAGTTGGAAGTTAGTGAAGTTGAATGGAATGGTCTCTGGTCTGTCCCATGAGCTCATTCAGAAGGTGATTCATTTTGATGCCATTTCAAAACAAGCAATTGATGGTCGGAATCCTTACATTCTTCAATGGTCCTTTTCGAAATTCTATAGCAATCTAAAACATAGTTGTAGGCTATATAATATAATTCACTCTAAAAATAGCTTGGTGATCTTTATTGCATAAACTGGCTCAACCCCCCTTGTCTTAGACACTATAGAATTCAGAAAGTGGTTCTAAGTTGACAATAGGTTTTTGGAGCGATCTCTGTGTAACTACATACATCTGTTCCTAAAAAAGTCACCCACCCAGTGACCTGGCCTTCACTTCTTTCTTCACTCTCTTCCCCCCCTCTCTCCATTCCCCCTCCCCTGAGTGAATGAGTGAGTGTGAGAGTGAGAGTGTGAGAGAAAGAGAGATAGATAGATAGATAGATAGATAGATAGATAGATAGATAGATAGATAGATAGATAGATAGATAGATAGATAGATAGATAGATAGATAGACCGGGAATGACTTGTTGTTTCAGATGAGCCACAGAACAGGGATGTACAGATAACTGCCAAAATAAAGGAAACACCAACATAAAGTGTTTTAATAGGGTATTGGGCCATCATGAGCCGGAACAGCTTCAATGCACCTTGGCATAGATTTTACAAGTGTCTGGAAAATATTGTAGGTATGTGACACCATCCTTCCACGAGAAAATCCCTCATTTGGTGTTTTGTTGATGGTGGTGGAAACTGATGTCTCAGGCACTGCTCTAGAATCTCCCATCATTTTTCAAATGGGTTGAGATTTGGTGACTGACACAAACACGCATGCACCCCCCCCCCCCCCCCCACACACACACACACACACTCTTTAAACCCCCTATGCACCTTTGAGACCCCCCCATTCAAAGTCACTGAGATCTCTTCTTCTAGCCATGGTAGCTATAATAATGGGCAGCTGGGACTTTTTATACATGACTCTAAGCATGATGGGATGTTAATTGCGTACAGTTTTTTTATCGCTTTGGGACTATTTTCACAAGTATGTGGTAATATTTCACAACTCTTAGTACAAAACTCAAAACAGATCATCAACTTTGAGCACATTTTCAATTGACTACACAAAATCATACTAACTTTTTCACCAAACCTAATCAATGTCACCTAGAAATACCTTTCATATAAAGTAATTGCCTTTCACAATGCACACAATACTTTTCATATGATTCTCTTCTCATTTGTTTCAATACATGTAATACACTAAAAACATACATTTCTTACAGACAGTTCGCCTATGTTGCAATTATATATACATTTATTTCATCAATGATTGTAGAGAATGTCTTCATTGATCACACATTGGATAGATATTATGGAAAATATAGATTTTCTGTCAATTTTGTTGGGTAATGTAAGTGCATTGCCTAATGTGAAAACTGTGTAATCTACTGTAATTTACAGTACTCTACTGTAGCATATTACTTTCAGCACTTCTAAGGGCGATTTGAAAGACGTATCTTGCATTGTTTGCTATTGGATTAACTGGTAGTTATTGAAAAGATGTCATTATGTTGTGTTTTAGTGATTAAACCATTACATTTCACAATAAACATATTTTGAATTAATGGTTGTTTCGTGAAAGATGTTCATAATCCAAATGAATATATAATGACATGTTTTGAATGAAAGACTGGCTTCGTTACAAGTGTGACTAGTTTGGAGTTTTGTACTAAGAGTTGTGAAAATGTACCACATACAGTACTTGTGAAAACAGTACCAAAGCAATACAAATAAGGGAATTAACTCAGGAACCACCCCTGTGTGGAAGCACCTGCTTTTATTATACTTTGTACCCCTCATCCCTTCATTATTTTGGTGGTTACCTGTATTTTTCATCTCCCTCCCTCTCAACACGCCGCCTGGCCAATTATGTTTTAATGATTATGGGTAATGAATGGTCTTCCTGCAACCAGCTGATGTATGAACATCCCTGTGGACCTCACTCTCTTCTCACACTACAGAGGAACGAACAAGGCTGTCTAATGGTGCTTTCAAGACTACTGGGAACTCTGAAGTCAAATCATAAAGTCAGTGATCTTTAGGTCGCAAAGTCGGAACTCTAGAAAGATGCCTGAGTTTCCGACTTGGAATTCCTAGTTGTATGAACGTTCAAAACAATTTTTCCTAGTTGGAGTAAGTTTACCAGTTAAGAGCGTTGGGCCAGTAACTGAAAGGTTGCTGGTTCGAATCCCCGAGCCGGCAATGTGGGAAAATCTGCCATTCTGCCCTTGAGCAAGGCAGCTAACCCCCAACAACAACTGCTACCCCAATGCCAATGACATGGATGTCTTCGAGATAGGGGGCAGTATTCGGAAGTTTGGATGAATGAGGTGTCCAAAGTAAATTGCCTGTTACTCAGGCCCAGAAGCTAGGATATGCATATAATTGGTAGTATTGGATAGAAAACACTCTAATGTCTGCGAGTATGACAGAACTGATATGGCAGGCGAAAACACGAGGACAATCCATCCAGATTTTTTTCTTTGTCAGCTCACCACTGTTTACAATGGCTGTCAATGGGAATGTAAAAGGAATACCTCCCAGATTGCAGTTCCTAGGGCTTCCACTAGATGTCAACAGCCTTTAGAAAAAGTTTCAGGCTTATTTTTTGAAAAATGAGCTAGAATTTGTAGTTTTTAAGTGGCTCCCATTTTGGCTGTAGTGTTTGTAGTGTGTTCCGGTGAGGGTGCACACACCACCGATAAATCCATGATAATCGAAAACTTCAACAAGCTTTTCTCAATGGCTGGCCATGCCTTCCTCCTGGCTACTCCAACCTCGGCCAACAGCTCCGCTCCCCCCGCAGCTATTCGCCCAAGCCTTCCCAGCTTCTCCTTTACCCAAATCCAGATAGCAGATGTTCTGAAAGAGCTGCAAAACCTGGACCAATACAAATCAGCTGGACTTGACAATCTGGACCCTCTATTTCTGAAACTATCCGCCGCCATTGTCGCAACCCTTATTACCAGCCTGTTCAACCTCTCTTTCGTATCGTCTGAGATCCCCAAGGATTGGAAAGCTGCCATGGTCATCCCCCTCTTCAAAGGGGGAGACACCCTGGACCCAAACTGTTACAGACCTATATCCATCCTGCCCTGCCTATCTAAGGTCTTCAAAAGCCAAGTCAACAAACAGATCACTGACCATCTCGAATCCCACCGTATCTTCTCCGCTGTGCAATCTGGTTTCCGAGCCGGTCATGGGTGAACCTCAGCCCTGCTCAAGGTACTAAACGATGTCATAACCGCCATCGATAAAAGACAGTACTGTGCAGCCGTCTTCATCGACCTGGCCAAAGCTTTCGACTCTGTCAATCATTATATTCTTATCGGCAGACTCAGTAGCCTCGGTTTTTCTAATGACTGCCTTGCCTGGTTCACCAACTACTTTGCAGAGAGAATTCAGTTTGTCAAATCGGAAGGGCATGTGGTCCGGTCCTCTGGCAGTCTCTATGGGGTTGCCACAGGGTTACATTCTCAGGCTGACTATTTTCTCTGTATATATCAATGATGTTGCGCTTGCTGCGGGCGATTCCCTGATCCACCTCTAGGCAGACAACACCATTCTGTATACTTCTGGCCCTTCCTTGGACACTCCAAACAAGCTTCAATACCATACAACACTCCTTCCGTGGCCTCCAACTGCTCTTAAATTCTAGTAAAACCAAATGCATGCTTTTCAACCGTTCGCTGCCTGCACCCGCACGCCCGACTAGCATCACCACCCTGGATGGTTCCGACCTAGAATATGTGGACATCTATAAGTACCTAGGTGTCTGGCTAGACTGTAAACTCTCCTTCCAGACTCAAACATCTCCAATCTAAAATCAAATCTAGAGTCGGCTTTCTATTTCGCAACAAAGCCTCCTTCACTCACGCCGCCAAACCTACCCTAGTAAAACTGACTATCCTACCGATCCTCGACTTCGGCGATGTCATCTACAAAATAGCTTCCAATACTCTACTCAGCAAACTGGATGCAGTTTATCACAGTTCCATCCGTTTTGTTACTAAAGCACCTTATACCACCCACCACTGCGACCTGTATGCTCTAGTCGGCTGGCCCTCGCTACATATTCGTCGCCAGACCCACTGGCTCCAGGTCATCTACAAGTCCATGCTAGGTAAAGCTCCGCCTTATCTCAGTTCACTCGTCACGATGGCAACACCCACCCGTAGCACGCGCTCCAGCAGGTGTATCTCACTGATCATCCCTATAGCCAACACCTCATTTGGCCGCCTTTCCTTCCAGTTCTCTGCTGCCTGTGACTGGAACGAATTGCAAAAATCGTTGAAGTTGGAGACTTTTAAGTCCCTCACCAACTTCAAACATCTGCTATCTGAGCAGCTAACCGATCGCTGCAGCTGTACATAGTCCATCGGTAAATAGCCCACCCAATTTACCTACCTCATCCCCATACTGTTTTTATTTATTTACTTTTCTGCTCTTTTACACACCAGTATCTCTACCTGCACATGACCATCTGATCATTTATCACTCCAGTGTTAATCTGCTAAATTGTAATTATTCGCCTACCTCCTCATGCCTTTTGCACACAATGTATATAGACTCTTTCTTTTTTTTCAACTGTGCTATTGACTTGTTTATTGTTTACTCCATGTGTAACTCTGTGTTGTTGTCTGTTCACACTGCTATGCTTTATATTGGCCAGGTCGTAGTTGTAAATAAGAAGTTGTTCTCAACTAGCCTACCTGGTTAAATAAAGGTGAAATAAAAAAATGTAAAACTTCGTTATTTATCTCCGGTAATGACAATACTATTCTCCGTCTTAAATTGTATGGTTTATTTACATATTAGGGTACATGAGGGTTGATTAGGAACATTGTTTGACTTGTTTGGAAGAAATGTATTGGAAATTTACGGGATTCATTTGTAAGCATTTTGAACAAGGGAAAACGGTGGATTATTGAGTCAAGCTCGCCAACTAAACTGACTTTTTTGGGATATAAAAAGGACTTTATCAAACAAAAGGACAATTTGTTATGTAGCTGGGGCCATTGTGATTGCAACCAGATGAAGATCTTCAAAAATAAGTGATTTATTTTATTGCTATTTCTGACTGTCGTCAGAAGTCAGCCTCTGTTTGGTTGGAAAATTAATGTAATGCTTTTTTGAAATCTGACAAAGCGGCTGGACTAACAAGAATTCAAGCTTTTAAATTATGTATGACACTTGTATTTTCATGAATGTTTAACATTATGATTTTTGTCATTTGAATTTTGCGCTCTGCAATTTCACCGGATGTTGGTCAGGTGGGACGCTGGAGTCCCAACTGCCCCAAAGAGGTTAAGGCAGCCCCTCAGCATTTCTCTGGTTGTGTTGACACTTACTGTACATGCGACTTCTGCTAACAGAATACGATGATATTATTGAAAAGACGGGTCTAGACGCACAAATGCCGCTTTGTGTTCAGATATGTCTGACCACTCAGGAGGTGGTCAGGGATGCATTGTGTGTGGATTTCTCCTCAGTCTGGACGCAATCAGGCTACCGAAAGCACCTACAGTGGGGGATGTCATCAGAAGATGTGTAGTGCAAGCGCAAAAGCCAAAATGTCCACCCAGTTAGGGAAACCCTGGTCTAACCCACAGTGATGGTCTACATCAGGCTGTTCAATCCTGGTCCTGGAGGGCCAATACACTTCTGTTTTTTGTTTCTACCTGGTAGTTAATTGCACTTACCTGGTGTCCTAGGTCTGAATCAGTCCCTGATCAGAATGAGAGGATGAAAACCAGAAGTGTGACTGGCTTCGAGATCCAGATTTGAATTTGAGGGCTACAGGGATGCTCTACATTAGCCATGAAATAAACAACAGGTACTTCATCTTGTAAGAGTCTAGATCCATCATATTGTTGTGGTAGATAAAAGTGTTATAAAGATGCATGCAGCCTTGTAGTTCCTTCTCTTCAAGTGGTAGAAATTATATAAATGTAAGAGGACCGAAAAGGAACGAACAGTGTCTCTCTGCTAGACCAGCTAGGCTACACATACACAGGGGCTTCTTAATTAACACAAGCTTAGGATGAGTAACTGGAGTCGATCTGTTCCATTCCTCTCAGCTGGGGTCTGATGGGTTTAGCTCTGTCTGGAGAGCAGAGGGAGAGTCCCCTGGTAGAGAAGGGGATGGGAGGAGAGGACAGTAGGGGAGGAGGCAGGAGAGGAGAGGACAGGAGGGGAGAGGATCTACTGAGTGGTGGGATCATTTTTACAAGGGCATTCTGAGGGCCAGGGAGGGGGGTTGGTTAGTGGGATAACCTGGGAGCTGCCAATAAAAGGAGCATCATTTGTGCCATTTGAGTGGAGTCCTCAGTCATACAGCTGGCTAGGTCTCCCTGAGAATATACACACAAACCTGCACACACACACACACATACACACACACACACATGCACACACTTTGACTGGCTATTCCAGACAGGCGGTCAATGATGACACAGTCATAATGTTAGAGTGCCAGGGGCCGTCCATTCCTTCAGAATACACAGCTCTGCTTGGCCTGGCTTAGGAATCTTCCCTTGAGAGGCTGCATGGGCCAATCACATACGCCAGGGGTGGGGTCAATACAAAATGTAGAAAAAACGGCATTGATTTTCAATGACTTCTCAATAACGCTATTTATTTCAAAAGAGTTTACATTTTTTATTTTAAATTAAAAACACTTCCAGAATTGACTGCCTTCAATTTGAATTGACCCCAGCTGTGATGCACGCAAGTACACACACACATCAGAGATTGAACTTGAAAACACAGTAAAGACAGGCCTTTTATCAGAAGAAGAAGAATATCAGACTCTTATCTTCTTAGTGATGCAAACCTCACTGTGCAGCTGAAAGCTGAAGGCCACACTAAGGAGGACAAAGACAGAGCCTCATAAATACTTCCAAATATTTCCAAATAACAATGTAGGATTTGAAGGTAACTTGCCAACAGAGCTCAAAACGCAGATCACTGTGTGGAGACTGCTGTGTGGATATCGCTGTGTGGAGATCGCTGTGTGGAGACTGCTGTGTGGAGATCGCTGTGTGGAGATCGCTGTGTGGAGATCGCTGTGTGGAGACTGCTGTGTGGAGATCGTTGTGTGGAGATCGCTGTGTGGAGATCGCTGTGTGGAGACTGCTGTGTGGAGACTGCTGTGTGGAGATCGCTGTGTAGATATCACTGTAAATGTAGTGACACGTAATGCAAAATGTTGTTGGACAACACATGCTGTCCTTGTCCTCCAGTCTCAGTGCATAAGTCATCTTAGTCAGACAGTCAATGAACTCCAAGACTTAGAGAGCTCCGGAGAATCATATCGCATCTGTGAACATGTGAAAGTCATTCGCAGGGACGGAAGAGAGGGGGAAAGGGGGAAGAGCGAACTTGTGGCACTACTCTTCCTCTGTCGTTTGGGACGATGAACACTGTCAAACACACACACACTAAGCTGTGTGAGCTTCCGCTGTAAACTGACGCTGAGTGTCTCTGTGCTAGGCTAGCCCCTGGGGATCCTGCCTGGCTAGGCTGGGGCTGAGGATGGAGGAAACGCAAGACCATCATCCTCCAACACAGTTCAAATCCTACTTTACACTACTAGACTAAAGACCATCATCCTCCAACACAGTTCAAATCCTACTTTACACTACTGGACTAAAGAACATCATCCTCCAACACAGTTCAAATCCTACTTTACACTACTGGACTAAAGAACATCATCCTCCAACACAGTTCAAATCCTACTTTACACTACTGGACTAAAGACCATCATCCTCCAACACAGTTCAAATCCTACTTTACACTACTGGACTAAAGACCATCATCCTCCAACACAGTTCAAATCCTACTTTACACTACTGGACTAAAGACCATAATCCTCCAACACAGTTCAAATCCTACTTTACGCTACTGGACTAAAGACCATCATCCGCCAACACAGTTCAAATCCTACTTTACACTAATGGACAAAAGACCATCATCCTCCAACACAGTTCAAATCCTACTTTACACTACTGGACTAAAGACCATCATCCTCCAACACAGTTCAAATCCTACTTTACACTACTGGACTAAGACCCAAAGTTCCACCAGGGTTTACACACTTCAGAAAAACCTAGCAACCTAGTAGCATTGCATCGACAATGGTATTACCTTATAATGTAATGTTAAGATCCCAGTCGAGATGTTTCGGATTTCAGAACATAGTAATGATGGCACCGGAGGGGATGTCTGCCGTTTTACGGGCTCCAAATCAACTGTGCTATGTTGTTTGTTTTTTCACATTGTTTGTAACTTATTTTGTAACTTATTTTGTACATAATGTTGCTGCTACCATCTCTTATGACTGAAAATAACAGCGATTACTCACCTCGAACTGGTCAAAGATATTTCTTTAATGATTCCGATGCGAAGGATATAGTGCCTTCTCAGGAACAGGTCCAAAACCCTGTCATTTGCGTGAAGACAAGACTGAGAGAAATGGGGCGGAGGTCAGGCTGCCTTATGAGATTTCGTAGGCGAGTGAGTAAACCTCACTAACCATCCGTTCTATTGGCCAACGTGCAATTATTGGGAAACAAAATGGATGATATACGATCAAGACTATCTTACCAACCAGACATTCAAAACTGTAATATCTTATGTTTCACCGATTCGTGGCTGAACGACAACATGGATAATATAGAGCTGGAGGGATTTTCCATGCATCGGCAGGATAGAGAAGCTATGTCTGGTAAGACGAGGGGCGGAGGTGTGTGTCTATTTGTCAATAACAGCTAGTGCGCAATGTCTAATATTAAAGAAGTCTTGAGGTATTGCTTGCCTGAGGTGGAGTACCTTATGATAAGCTGTAGACAACAAGATCTACCAAGAGAGTTTTCATCTATATTATTCGTAGCCATCTATTTCCACCACAAACCGATGCTGGCACTAAGACAGCACTCAACCAACTATATAAGGCCATAAGCAAACAAGAAAATGCTCATCCAGAAGCGGCGCTCCTAGTGGCCGGGGACTTTAATGCAGGAAAACTTAAATCTGTTTTACCTCATTTGTACCAGCATGTCACATGTTCATCCAGCAGGAAAAAAACTCTAGACCACCTTTACCTCACACAAAGAGACACATACAAAGCTCTCCCTCCACTTGGCAAATCAGACCCTAATTATATCCATCTGATTCATGCTTACAAGTAAAAACTAAAGCACAAAGTACCAGTGACTCACTCAATACGGAAGTGGTCAGATGACACGGATGCTATGCTACAGGACTGTTTTGCTAGCACAGACTGGAATATTTTTCGGGATTCATCCAATGGCATTGAGGAGTATACCACCTCAGTCATCGGCTTCATCAATAAGTGCATTGACGACGTCGTCCCCCACAGTGACTGTACGTACATACCCCAACCAGAAGCCATGGATTACAGGCAATATTCTCACTGAGCTAAAGGCTAGAGCTGCCGCTTTCAAGGAGCGGGACACTAATCCAGACACCCTCAGACGAACTATCAAACAGTCAAAGCTTCAATGCAGGATTAAGATTGAATCATGCTACACTGGCTCTGACGCTCGTCGGATGTGGTGTAACGGATGTGAAATAGCTAGCTAGTTAGCGGTGGTGCGCGCTAAATAGCGTTTCAATCGGTGACGTCACTTGCTCTGAGACCTTGAAGTAGTGTTTCCCCTTGCTCTGCAAGGGCCGCGGCTTTTGTGGAGCGATGGGTAACGATGCTTCGTGGGTGACTGTTGTTGATGTGTGCAGAGGGTCCCTGGTTCGCGCCCGGGTATGGGCGAGGGGACGGTTTAAAGTTATACTGTTACAGTGGCAGGGCTTGAAAACGGTTACAGACTCCAGAAGCACAGCCGCGAGCTGCCCAAATAAATGCCTTTTACGCTCGCTTCGAGACAAGCAACACTAAAGCATGCATGAGAGCACCAGCTGTTCCGAATGACTGTGTGATAACGCTCTTGGTAGCCTATCTGAGCAAGACCTTTAAACAGATCAACATTTACAAAGCCACGGGTCAGATGGATTACCAGGATTACCATTACCATGCGCGGACCAACTGGTAAGTGTCTTCACTGACATTTTCAACCTCTCCCTGACCGAGTCTGTAATACCTACATGTTTCAAGCAGACCACCATAGTTTCTGTGCCCAAGGAAGCGGAGGTAACCTGCCTAAATGATTACCGCCCTGTATCACTCAGGTCGGTAGCCATGGCTCACATCAACAGCATCATCCCGGACACCTAGACCCACTCCAATTCGCATCCTGCCCCAAAATATCCACAGATGATGCAATCTCAATCGCATTTCACACTGCCCTTTCCCACATGGACAAAATGAACACCTATGTGAGAATGCTGTTCATTAACTACAGCTCAGCGTTCAACACCATAGTGCCCACAAGCTCATCACTAAGCTGAGGACCCTGGGACTAAACATCTCCCTCTGCAACTGGATCCTGGACTTCCTGACGGGCCTCCCTCAGGTGGTAAGGGCAGACAACAACATGTCTGCCACGCTGATCCTCAATACTGGGGCCCCTCAGGAGTGTGTGCTTAGTCCCCTCCTGTTCACCCACGACTGCATGGCCAGACACAACTCCAACACCATCGTTAAGTTTGCTGAGACACAACAGTGGTAGGCCTGATTACCGACAACGATGAGACAGCCTATAGGGAAGAGGACAGAGACCTGGCAGTGTGGTACCAGGACAACAACCTCTCCCTCAATGTGGGATGTAGTGGAGTGGAGTATCTTGTGGAGTGGAGTATCTTGGAATTTTAATTGATGACGGCCTTTCTTTTAAATAGCATATTCAACCACTTACAAAACAATTTAAGCTGAAATTGGTATTTTATTTTAGGAATAAGACCTGTTTTTTTTTGAAGCCAGAAGGAGGCTAGTATCAGCTACATTTATGCCTTTACTAGACTATGGGGATATTTTATATATGAATGCTTCCGCTCAGTGTTTGAGATCAATTGACACTCTTTACCATGGCACTTTGAGATTTATTTTAAACTGCAAAACTCTTATGCACCACTGCACTTTGTAAACCAGGGCTGGCTGGCCTTCTCTAGTCACTCGTAGGCTCAGTCACTGGTATACTTTTATTTACAAAGCCATTTTGGGTTTACTACCTTTTTATTTGTGCATTTTTATTGTTCAGAAATGTGGTGGGTACTCTCTTCATTCGCTGGACTTTATCCTGCTAATGTCCGAACTGAATTTGGTAAAAGGGCTTTCATGTACTCTGTGCCATCGTCTTGGAACACCTTACAAAATACTTTTAAACTGGAAGAACTTGTCCCGATTGGTGTTTTTAAATCACTGATGAAGGATTTTGAGGCCGGACCTGTCAATGTTTTTAATTTGCTGTTTTATACTCTTGTGAATTCAATGTTTTTTACTAGATTATTTGTAGTTTTTCATGTTGTCTGTCTGTAATTTTTTTGTAATAACTTGGTGCTGCCTATCTTGGCCAGGGCACTCTTGAAAAAATAGATTTTAATCTCAATGAGCCCTTCCTGGTTAAATAAAGGTTAAAAAAAGTTTTAAAAAAGAAACCTTTTTGAAGCCTGGTGAAGCCTGGTTGAAGCCTGGTGAAGCCTGGTTGAAGCCTGGGGCGGCAGGTTGTTAGAGCCTAGTGGTTAGAGCATTGGACTAGTAACCGAAAGGTTAAATCCCGAGCTGACAAGGTAAATATCTGTCGTTTTGCCCCTGAACAAGGCCATTAACCCACAGTTCCTAGGCCATCATTGAAAATAAGAATTTGTTCTCAACTGACTTGCCTAGTTAAATAAAGGTTAATTATTTTTTTAATTGCAGGGAAATCCCAGTTGCAGAGAGCAGATACTTCCCAAGTTACAGGTGTGCACCTTGTACCAAATGGTGGGTTGAACCTCACTTTATACGCGCAGAAAGTAACATTTGTATGTGTTCATCTGCAAAGCCCTTCTGGGTAAACTCCCTCTTTACCTCTGTAGTCTGGTCTCCTTAACCACCAGCAGTTACCATACCCAGTCTGCTCTGGTTGCTACTTAAAGTCCCCAGTTCATTTACAGTATTAGGCAAGACTGCCTTCTCATATTGTGCACCAGAGGCATGGAATAGTCTACAACCCTTGCTTCATGTATATGTTAGTGCCACTGAAGGAATTTATATTTTTGATGGGAGACTCTGTTACAGGGGAGTATAAATGCTTTTTAAAAATTAAATTGTATTGTATGTTTTAATTCTCTAATATATTGATTGTTGCTGCCTTCTTTGCCAGGTCTCCCTTAAAAAAGAGAGTTTGTGTCTCAATGGGCTTTTCCTGGTTAAATAAAGGTTCAATTAAAATAAAATAAAACACCTTTACACACATCTCTGCACTAAAACAGACTGCTACCTATTGAATTTCACTCCACCGGCCCGAAAGTCCTTTCTCCTTCATATTTGTGTAATGTTAGACCCTGTTTGACCCTGTTAGATCCTGTTTTAATGTATTGTATTGATATTCCAGCAGAAGACCCTATGTAACCCCCATGCCTATGTAACCCCCAGCCAGTCCCAGTGCAGAATATCCAATAGCCAGAAGCAGAGTGATCCTATAGCCAGGAGTAGAGTAGGACTCCAACACAGAGAGCCCTCTGTCTGATCCTATAGTCAGGACCAGAGTAGGACTCCAACACAGAGAGCCCTCTGTCTGATCCTACAGCCAGGAGCAGAGTAGGACTCCAACACAGAGAGCCCTCTGTCTGATCCTATAGCCAGGAGCAGAGTAGGACTCCAACACAGAGAGCCCTCTGTCTGATCCTACAGCCAGGAGTAGAGTAGGACTCCAACACAGAGAGCCCTCTGTCTGATCCTATAGCCAGGAGCAGAGTAGGACTCCAACACAGAGAGCCCTCTGTCTGATCCTACAGCCAGGAGCAGAGTAGGACTCCAACACAGAGAGCCCTCTGTCTGATCCTATAGCCAGGAGCAGAGTAGGACTCCAACACAGAGAACCCTCTGTCTGATCCTATAGCCAGAAGTAGAGTAGGACTCCAACACAGAGAGCCCTCTGTCTGATCCTATAGCCAGGAGTAGAGTAGGACTCCAACACAGAGAGCCCTCTGTCTGATCCTATAGGGGCTCGGAGGTAAAAGGAGAGAAAGGAGATCACAGATCTAGTTTCTGGAGTCCCATACCTAGCCTGACCTTATTCATTCATTACAGACACTCAAGAGTGTACAGCTACATAGTGTGTGTGTGTGTGTGTGTGTGTGTGTGTGTGTGTGTGTGTGTGTGTGTGTGTGTGTGTGTGTGTGTGTGTGTGTGTGTGTGTGTGTTAGCACTGGGCGATAATTGAAATAAATCCAGCAATAAATAAATCAGCAATAAATGTGTTTTTGGGAAGGTGTGTGAGTGTGTGTGCGTGTATGCCATGACAGGAATCAAAGCAGATTAATTAATGCCAGTCCATTTCCACTGCCCTTGATGTTAGCCAAAGCAGGGAATAATCGTGCACCAAAACAGGAAACATCAGACATATCACTGTCTTCCGTTTTTCCTTGATGTCCATTGAAACAAAGAAACTGAAAAAACTGTTCAATACAGAGCTGATGTGTTCAAATGAGCATTGTTGTTCACCACTGTGCCAAGCCCCTAGGCTAGGATTGACACAGAGACAGACAGACTGAAAAATATTACATCACAATTGCTTTCACAGCCAACAATACAAAATAAGTGGAGTGAAACTAAGTTCTATTAAAGGTAATCACTGACTCACACATCATCTGTTATTGTCTGATGCTCTATTAAACTCCTTTCAAGTGTCTTACAACTGCAACCAATGACACGTCACTAGCTACAGTACAACTCCCAATCCCTATCCCACCAATGACACGTCACTAGCTACAGTACAACTCCCAATCCCTATCCCACCAATGACACGTCACTAGCTACAGTACAACTCCCAATCCATATCCCACCAATGACACATCACTAGCTACAGTACAACTCCCAATCCATATCCCACCAATGACACATCACTAGCTACAGTACAACTCCCAATCCCTATCCCACCAATGACACGTCACTAGCTACAGTACAACTCCCAATCCCTATCCCACCAATGACACGTCACTAGCTACAGTACAACTCCCAATCCCTATCTCATAATCTGGATGTTGAATTGGGCCTTTTATGTGGTATGATAAAATCAAATCTAATTTTCTTTGTCACATGCGCCAAATACAACAGGCATTCACCTTACAGTGAAATGCTTACTTACAAGCCCTTAACCAACAATGCAGTTTTAAGAAAATAGCTAAAAAAAAAGTAAGAAAAAAAAATGTGTCGGAGGCACCGGTTAGTCGAGGTAATATGTACATGTAGGCAGAGTTGTGACTATGCATAGATAATAACAGAGAGTAGCAGCAGCATAGAAGGGGGGGGGGGGGGGGTAATGCAAATACTCTGGGTAGCCATTTGATTAGGTGTTCAGGAGTCTTATGGCTTGGGGGTGGAAGCTGTCTAGGCCTCTTGGACCTAGACTTGGCGCTCATATACCACTTGCTGTGTGGTAGCAGAGAACATAGTCTATGACTAGGGTGGCTGGAGTCTTTGACAATTTTTAGGGCCTTCTTTTGACAACGCCTGGTATAGAGGTCCTGGATGGCAGGAAGCTTTGCCCAGGTGATGTACTGGGCCAAGGGCACTACCCTCTGTAGCTATGAGTCACATTTGAGGTATATCTTTTTGGTGATGTCGGGGCAATGTTTAATTTGAGATGCCAAGCAAGGCACGGTCTAATCAATCCTATTGAAATTACAATAAACCAACCTGGTAAACCCTGCTCTGAAAAGCATCATTTCTAAATAGAAAAGCTTGTCTCAGCAGTGAAACGTTGGCTGGTTCGGGGTGTGTCCGAAATTCAGGCCGGCTCTGGTCAAAAGTAGTGTACAATATAGGGAATATGTTGACAGTTCAAAAGTAGTGTACTAAATATGGATTAGGTTGACAGTTCAAAAGTAATGTACTATATAGGGAATACGTTGACAGTTCAAAAGTAGTGTACTAAATATGGATTAGGTTGACAGTTCAAAAGTAATGTACTATATAGGGAATAGGTTGACAGTTCAAAAGTAATGTACTATATAGGGAATAGGTTGACAGTTCAAAAGTAATGTACTATATGGGGAATAGGATGACAGTTAAAAAGTAGTGTACTATATAGGGAATAGGTTGACATTTCAAAAGTAATGTACCATATAGGGAATAGCTTGACAGTTCAAAAGTAGTGTATTATATAAGGAATAGGTTGACAGTCAAAAAGTAATGTACTACTTAGGGAATAGGTTGACAGTTCAAAAGTAATGTACTATATAGGGAATAGATTGACAGTTAAAAAGTTGTGTACTATATGGGGAATAGGTTGACAGTTCAAAAGTAATGTATTATATAGGGAATAGATTGATGGTTCAAAAGTAGTGTACTATATGGGGAATAGGTTGACAGTTCAAAGGTGGTACACTATATAGGGAATAGGTTGACATTTCAAAGGCAGTGTACTATATAGGGAATAGGGTGACATTTCAAAAGTAGTGTACTATATAGGGAATAGGGTGACATTTCAAAGGCAGTGTACTATATAGGGAATAGGTTTACATTTCAAAGGTAGTGTCCTATATAGGGAATAGGTTGACAGTTCAAAAGTTGTGTGCTATATAGGGAATAGGTTTACAGTTCAAAAGTAGTGTATTATATAGGGAATAGGTTGACAGTTCAAAAGTAATGTACTATATAGGGAATAGGTTGACAGTTCAAAAGTAATGTACTATATGGGGAATAGGTTGACAGTTCAAAAGTAGTGTTCTGTACAAGGGTTGACAGTTCAAAAGTAGTGTACTATATAGGGAATAGGATGACATTTCAAAAGTAATGTACTATATAGGGAATAGGTTGACAGTTCAAAAGTAGTGTATTATATTGGGAATACGTTGACAGTTCAAAAGTAGTGTACTATATAGGGAATAGGTTGACATTTCAAAAGTAATGTACTATATAGGGAATAGGTTGACAGTTCAAAAGTAGTGTATTATATAGGGAATAGGTTGACAGTTCAAAAGTAATGTACTATATTGGGAATACGTTGACAGTTCAAAAGTAGTGTACTATATAGGGAATAGGGTGACATTTCAAAAGTAGTGTACTATATAGGGAATAGGGTGACATTTCAAAGGCAGTGTACTATATAGGGAATAGGTTTACATTTCAAAGGTAGTGTCCTATATAGGGAATAGGTTGACAGTTCAAAAGTTGTGTGCTATATAGGGAATAGGTTTACAGTTCAAAAGTAGTGTATTATATAGGGAATAGGTTGACAGTTCAAAAGTAATGTACTATATAGGGAATAGGTTGACAGTTCAAAAGTAATGTACTATATGGGGAATAGGTTGACAGTTCAAAAGTAGTGTTCTGTACAAGGGTTGACAGTTCAAAAGTAGTGTACTATATAGGGAATAGGTTGACATTTCAAAAGTAATGTACTATATAGGGAATAGGTTGACAGTTCAAAAGTAGTGTATTATATTGGGAATACGTTGACAGTTCAAAAGTAGTGTACTATATAGGGAATAGGTTGACATTTCAAAAGTAATGTACTATATAGGGAATAGGTTGACAGTTCAAAAGTAGTGTATTATATAGGGAATAGGTTGACAGTTCAAAAGTAATGTACTATATTGGGAATACGTTGACAGTTCAAAAGTAGTGTACTATATGGGGAATAGGTTGACAGTTCAAAAGTAATGTACTATATAGGGAATAGGTTGACAGTTCAAAAGTAGTGTACCATATTGGGAATACGTTGACAGTTCAAAAGTAGTGTACTATATAGGGAATAGGTTGACATTTCAAAAGTAATGTACTATATAGGGAATAGGTTGACAGTTCAAAAGTAGTGTATTATATAGGGAATAGGTTGACAGTTCAAAAGTAATGTACTATATAGGGAATAGGTTGACAGTTCAAAAGTAATGTACTATATAGGGAATAGGTTGACAGTTCAAAAGTAATGTACTATATAGGGAATAGATTGACGGTACAAAGGTAGTGTACTATATAGGGAATAGGTTGACAGTTCAAAAGTAGTGTACCATATTGGGAATACGTTGACAGTTCAAAAGTAGTGTACTATATAGGGAATATTTTGACAGTTCAAAAGTAGTGTACTATATATGGAGTAGGTTGACAGTCAAAAAGTAGTGTACTATATAGGGAATAGGTTGACAGTTCAAAAGTAATGTACTATATAGGGAATAGATTGACGGTACAAAGGTAGTGTACTATATAGGGAATAGGTTGACAGTTCAAAAGTAGTGTACTATATTGGGAATACGTTGACAGTTCAAAAGTAGTGTACTATATATGGAGTAGGTTGACAGTCCAAAAGTAGTGTACTATATAGGGAATAGGTTGACATTTCAAAGGCAGTGTACTATATAGGGAATAGGTTGACAGTTCAAAAGTAGTGTACTATATGGGGAATAGGTTGACAGTTCAAAGGCAGTGTACTATATAGGGAATAGGGTGACATTTCAAAGGCAGTGTACTATATAGGGAATATGTTGACATTTCAAAGGCAGTGTACTATATAGGGAATAGGGTGACATTTCAAAGGCAGTGTACTATATAGGGAATAGGGGGACATTTCAAAGGCAGTGTACTATATAGGGAATAGGGTGACATTTCAAAGGCAGTGTACTATATAGGGAATATGGGGACATTTCAGTCAAAAGTAGATCCCTATTGGATATATTTTCAGACAGAAGCATCCTTGGTCGCTTCTTTGACTTCTCTAACTATAATTAGATTTGTTTCTCGAAAATCTTTCATGTTTGGGATGTATTGCTGCAAAAATTAAGCTAATTATACAGCTAAGCAGTCTCGGTAGTAAGGCTTTGTTGGCATGCCACAGCACCGACAGGACCAGGCATGTAGAGCTGTTTTCCCCAGTTTTTCCAGGAGGCTTAATTGCAACACAATCAGTACTTCTTAACCCTGGTTCCTTTGCGTTGACGTGAATTGAGGTGATTGGATAACAGATGTCACCTCAGGTATGTTGAGTAGATCTCGCAATGTTGGCTGGTTTGCTCTCAAGGCACAAACAGTCTAAATGGTGTAGAATATCAAATCAATAAAGCATTTCCAAAAGCTAATAAAATGTGAAAATGACTCAAAAACGCATGGAATAGAGTCAAAAAGATATAGTAAAGAATAGATCCTTCTAGTTCCAGTATCTGGGTTTCAACAGTAAATCATGTGGACTGTGCATGAGGAGAGACAGAGTATGTGGTAGACGCAGAGTGACACTCCTTATTGGAATAGTCATTAGAGAGCAATGAGATAGAGAGAAAGTGAGAAAGAAAGAGAAAGAGAGATGTGGTGGAGAGAACCTATACTGTAGGATGTGACTGAGAGAAGCCACAACCATATGGTGTAATCAGAACCCTGTGGTATAGTCAGAACCATGTGGTGTAATCAGAACCCTGTGGTACAGTCAGAACCATGTGGTGTACTCAGAACCCTGTGGTATAGTCAGAACCCTGTGGTGTAATCAGAACCCTGTGGTATAGTCCGAACCCTGTGGTATAGTCAGAACCCTGTGGTATAATCAGATCCCTGTGGTGTAATCAGAACCCTGTGGTATAGTCAGAACCTTGTGGTATAGTCAGTACCCTGTGGTGTAATCAGAACCTTGTGGTATAGTCAGAACCCTGTGGTGTAATCAGAACCCTGTGGTATAGTCAGAACCCTGTGACATAATCAGGACCCTGTGGTATAGTCAGAACCCTGTGGTATAGTCTGAACTCTGTGGAATAGTCAGAACCCTGTGGTGTAATCAGATCCCTGTGGTATAGTCAGAACCTTGTGGTATAGTCAGTACCCTGTGGTGTAATCAGAACCCTGTGGTATAGTCAGAACTCTGTCGTGTAATCAGAACCTTGTGGTAGAGTCCGAACCCTGTGGTGTAATCAGAACCCTGTGGTAGAGTCCGAACCCTGTGGTGTAATCAGAACCCTGTGGTAGAGTCCGAACCCTGTGGTATAGTCAGAACCCTGTGGTTTAGCCAGTGGTGTAGTCAGAACCCTGTGGTATAGCCAGTGGTGTAGTCAGAGCCCAGTTGTATAGTCAGAGTCAAGTGGTGTCGTCAGAGCCCTGTTGTATATCCAGTGTTGTAGTCAGAGCCCAGTGGTGTAGTCAGAGCCCAGTGTTGTAGTCAGAGCCCAGTGGTGTAGTCAGAGCCCAGTGGTGTAGTCAGAGCCCAGTGGTGTAGTCAGAGCCCTGTTGTATAGCCAGTGGTGTAGTCAGAGGACTGTGGTATAGTCAGAGCAATGTGGTATAGCCAGTGGTGTAGTCAGAGCCCAGTTGTATAGTCAGAGTCAAGTGGTGTCGTCAGAGCCCTGTTGTATATCCAGTGTTGTAGTCAGAGCCCAGTGGTGTAGTCAGAGCCCAGTGGTGTCGTCAGAGCCCTGTTGTATATCCAGTGTTGTAGTCAGAGCCCAGTGGTGTAGTCAGAGCCCAGTGGTGTAGTCAGAGCCCAGTGGTGTAGTCAGAGCCATGTTGTATAGCCAGTGGTGTAGTCAGAGCACTGTGGTATAGCCAGTGGTGTAGTCAGAGCCCAGTGGTGTAGTCAGAGCCCTGTGGCATATCCAGTGTTGTAGTCAGAGGACTGTGGTATAGTCAGAGCCCTGTTGTATAGCCAGTGGTGTAGTCAGATCCTGTGGTATAGTCAGAGCCCTGTGGTATAGTCAGAGCCCTGTGGTGTAGCCAGAGATGTACTACTCAGTACGGTAAATTGGTGGGTGGGGAATAATGTGGCTGTTGATAAGCATTTAAAAAACAGAAAGGCTTCTATAAATATAGTAGGGAAACTCTGGGACGAGCCTTTGTGACCAGGCAGTAAGGCAGCGGTGAGGAGAACCCCCTGACCAACACCCAGTCTGATGCCTAGAGAGAGCGAGAGAGAGAGATGGATAGATGAAGAGAGCAGGGAAGACAAAGATAGAGATAAGAGAGAGAGAGGGTGGAATAGAGCCAGGGAGAAAGAGAGAGCCTGCTGGAAACAGAAAGAAACTGAGAGAAACCACCCATAGAGACGGCAGTAAAGGATGATCCCAACCCACACAATCTGCAGAGCTCCTTGTGTTATTGTGTAAGTAGAGAATATGGCATCTTAAAAAACTCTCTGTTTGACCTTACACGAACCCAAGCCTTTCATTGTGTTATTTTACACACACCAATATAACAGGATAATAGAGGAGAGGATACACTGTGGAAGCTACAACTGAAAAGTAACCTTGTTAAACATTTACAGGCACCGTCTGGGACGCTTCATTGGGGAAAAACACATTTGTCAGAGAAGAAAAAAGAGATTATAAATGACTCCCTTGACATTGGCAGTGCATGAACGCCTGTTCACATTGTCCAATAATGTGGATAAACTGCTTTGGTAAGAGTCACTGGAGCAAAACACAAAGTGAGAAGGAGTGAAAAACACAAGATTTTAAGAGATATATTTTCCTCCGTATTGGATCGGTCAGGTTGTTAAAGAGAAAACATGTTTGTTGCTAGACAAAGGGCAGTGCTTTCTGCTTTCTATTGCTCCAAGATGAAGGGATGGGGGAGGAGGACTGGAAAAGGGAGTCGAGTGGTGAGAGAGAGGAGAGAAAGAGAGAAAGAAAGAGAATCAACATTTCTTTTAGATTAATTATATAAAAAGAACTGTGTGTAGATATAGAACCAAAGATATAGATACACTAGATATAGATATACAAAAATAGAACTGTGACAAATATGTTGCAGAATACCAGAAGGATCCAGCAGAGAGAGAGGTCTGGTGGCAGTTATAGTCACTTATAGTCTCGGTGCCACTCTGTAAACCTCTTCCTGAATGACTGTCATGTATTTTCCTACAGGGGAACCAAAGCCTACAGAACTAGTCACAGAGCCTCACCATACACTCCCTCATAACACATTCACAAATGAAATAATAGCCTGTGGTGACCTACTCGTTCTGGGGCCTTTTTAGACTCTAAAACCTCAAATAGTCCCATCCCAAGCCTTTCCACTTCCTCTAAGGGAAAAATGCCATTAAGTGATCATAGCTGGAGCGGGATTATCACTTTGTTGATCTGAAGTGATGTTTTCATGCTAAAGCCAAGTCATTTGTTTATATAATGGTTGGCCAACTAGTTTATTTGGATCAGTGTATTGAAAGTATGCCAGAGTTAATGTTTTGCAGAGAGAGACTACAAGTGGCAGCCATCTTGATGATGATGTCTACTGTGTGGGAGGGAGAGGAAGGGGGTAGGGCAGAAGGTAAATATAAAATCCTATTTCTGGCACTGTTTTATGATTTCTTCACTGGGTCATTACTGTGACTGATGAGCGAGACACTCCCCCAGACACAAGGTCTTGCTCGGACAGAGATTCAACTCCAAAGCTCATATTTGAATAAGCCAATAGACAAACACCATCATGTTTTCCCTCCTTACTGAAAGACTAACAAGATGGTCCGTCCCTACTACATGGAGTTTCATAAACTGTTTTTCTCCAGATTGGCAAAACCAAGCTGAAGTACACTAGTCATGTTTTCTTTGCAACAACAAATTATAATCATTCTTTGGTGGGGCTGGTTGCCATATGCAATTTTCTTTATCCTTTCATTTTACACAATCCACAAACTACTTTCATAAACTCTCTGGGGAGAATAAGAGGGAGGAAAACACACACACACGCACACACACACACACACACACACACACACACACACACACACACACACACACACACACACACACACACACACACACACACACACACACACACACACACACACACACACACACACACACACAAAGAGCAAGACATTTTTATATATGATAAGCCACCAGTTTCCAGTCCCTGTGGAATACTTTTTGTTGTTGTTGTTCCATTCAAAACAGCTGTGACTACTGCCTACCACTTGTATAGCACAATCACATTCACAAATGTGGCCAATTCATGATGGTGGATAAGCTGTTATGGTAGGTGTGTCCTCCTTATGCATTGATATAGGAACACTTCTGGCTGCTTTGTGTTCCGATGTGAAGGTTTTTATATTCTACAGCCCTGAAAAGTAAAAAAAAAAAATAGGGTTTCTCAACGTTTCTTTGGGAAGGGCGATGGTTCTATGTGGAACCATAACGACTCAAAGAATCCTTCAATGGTTCTTTGCAGTTCACAAAAGGCTCATTTGTTATTTTAATGATCATTAAACTGTAGGGGAGGCAGCTCATTAGCATATTTGGGTGTGTAGGTTTTCTCACAACTCTTTTTGTGCAGCCGTGAGTATCATTTCAGTTGATCTAATGTGTTGTGTTATGCCATTACACATTATACCAGGCCTTTTGGCTGATCAATGGATGGTTCCCGGTTGGGTGGAAAAGAAGATGGGTGTTGTTGAATCGGTCAAGGTAACCCGAAGTGGACTTCTGATGTTTGTGTTTCTTCTGACCAGAAGGATCAGACGCTCTGTGCCACGCAACTTGAGTCTAGATCTGTTTCTTACTTTGCTCTTAGGAACAGGGCAAGGAGTAGGGGTAGCATTAAGTGTGGAGGTGGAGCAATTGAAGTTGAAGATTGCTGGTGTTTGTGACCAGGCTCACCTCCATGGTGAACCTGAGGAGTCACTGTCAGTCTTTTTGAGTCTTTACCCATGGTCATGTTAGGATACACTATACAGTACATTCAGAAAGTATTCAGACCCCTTCCCTTTTTCCACATTTTGTTATGTTACAGCCTTATTCTAAAATATTATTCTACAATGTAGTAAAAATAAAGAAAACCCTGGAATAAGTAGGTGTGTCCAAACTTTTGACTGGTACTGTATATATAAATATATAAATACATATAAATATCTAAAAATAAATATATCTATACAATTTTGTTCCTTTTTTTGGTTCCCTTTTCCCATTTTGTATCACAAAGTGTAATGGATCTACACTATAGTTCGGTTGGGGGTGGCAATGCAACATATTGGATGTCAACCGCCGTTAAACCTCAGAGAAGAAGAAGAATGACATATTATATATGACTACGGCCAGTGTCTTGTGAGAGACTCACGTATGGCCTTGTGTCATTTGAAAGTGGTTGACTGAATCAGTCACTAGTTGTCAATTCTCCCCTCAGGGACCCCCAGCTGTTCCAGAGGTAGATGACTTGATTCAACTTGTCAATGAACACATAATAACACCTATGGAATTTAACAATATAATATGGCTGACCAGAATAAAACACAACTATATTCAAAAGGATCTACAAAGAACCTTTCAGATTGAGGAAGATTCTTTATAGAACCATTCTCTATAACGGCTCTACAAAGGGTTCTATATAGCCCCAAAAAGGTATTTAACAACAGCAGAACCCTTTTTAGGTGTTATATTTAAGCAATAAGGACTGAGGAGGTGTGGTATATGGCCAATGTTCTTACGCACGATGCAACCGGAGTTCCTGGACACAGCACTTAGCTGTGGTGTATTGGCCATTTTTCACGAAGTCAATCACCCAGTTTATAAACTACTTTTTGTAATGGTACTTTATACAACCTTAGGAAAGGGTTCTTCATAGCACTATACAGGTGCCATTTAGAACCTTATCAGCATGGTTATTTATAGAACATTCAAAAAATGTTTCTACATAGCACCAAAAAGGGTTTTGCTACAGTTACAAGCCAAAGAACCCCTATCTGGTACAATTTAGAGCAGGGGTGGGCAACTTTGATGGGGATGAGGGCCACACAAAAAAAATCTGAACCCATCATGAGGGGCTGAGAGAGAGAGAGAGAGAGAGAGAGAGAGATTCAACATCTAACTCACAGAGTCCAAATAGAAAGTCTTCATCAACCCTGGTGGACTGTAGGAGAGGGGAGACTAGAGAACTAATCATGTTGGGACAGGGATGTTACGCGTTGCGTTGAGGACAGTTACATCAATGGGGTGAGCCATCCACATCTCCCATCTCCCTTCACTGGATCAGGGAGTTAAAAATCCCTTGTGAGAGATGGAGTCAAGGCGCTGTACTCATGTAAAGCTTTGAACAGATATTTCTTTACGCCCAGTCTATTGTATATGGGGACTTTAGAATGCTGAATGACAGCCGTCCACAGAGATGCATACAGTACAGCAATGCAGATTTTCCTGTTCCTTATCCTCCAATAATTATGCATCACAATGTGATGTTTCAGATGCATCAGGGTAGATGGCTCCTAAGGAAAAGGCTAAAGCTACTGTACAGCAATGTACAGATTTTGCTGTTTTCAAAGATTTTGCCGCAAAACATCCATATTTACAACACAACATGGTGTATTTAGAATCAGATCACTTAGCTTAGGGAAAGACCAAACTACCATGTACTGTACAGCAGCAAATAGATTTAGCTGTTGTCCAATAATGATGCATATAGACCTATACAACAGCATATTTCATATCAGATCACTTAGCTCCTATGTAAAAAATAAAAACCCGATTAGACCTACTGTCCGTCTGGTGAGAGGAGATGTGAGGAGTGAAAACGTGACACTGGCACTTCGGTGTCATAATTAAACCTGACAGTCAAGACTTTGTGGAACTGTCAACGTGGTATTTTACCCCCTGCTTCATTATCTATGAATGATTCTCCTGAGGGTCTTTCCTCCAAAACGAACTACCGGTTATAAAACATGTCTACTGGTGAGGAGAGAGAGACAGAGAGATACAAGAAAAGGGCAACCAGTGAAGAACAAACACTATTGTAAATACAATCTAAATACAATCTATATTTATGTTGATTTATTTTCCCTTTTGTACTTAAACTATTTGCACATCATTACAATACTGTATATAGACATAATATGACATTTGAAATGCCTTTATTATTTTGGCATGCAGGAGACTAGATTAAACCTACACCTATAAACGTGGGAAAGCACGTTTGAGAAGAGTTAAAGGCTGCTTCACGTCTCATACCCAGGTACGTCAGGGTAAAAGGAGTATTCACGGTTTTCGTCAAGCAGTTTGAAAGAATCAACATGATAGCTTTGAGAGCAGCTACAGTGCCTTGCGAAAGTATTCGGCCCCCTTGAACTTTGCGACCTTTTGCCACATTTCAGGCTTCAAACATAAAGATATAAAACTGTATTTTTTTTGTGAAGAATCAACAACAAGTGGGACACAATCATGAAGTGGAACGACATTTATTGGATATTTCAAACTTTTTTAACAAATCAAAAACTGAAAAATTGGGCGTGCAAAATTATTCAGCCACTTTACTTTCAGTGCAGCAAACTCTCTCCAGAAGTTCAGTGAGGATCTCTGAAGGATCCAATGTTGACCTAAATGACCAATGATGATAAATACGATCCACCTGTGTGTAATCAAGTCTCCGTATAAATGCACCTGCACTGTAATAGTCTCAGAGGTCCGTTAAAAGCGTGATGAAGAACAAGGAACACACCAGGCAGGTCCGAGATACTGTTGTGAAGAAGTTTAAAGCCGGATTTTGATACAAAAAGATTTCCCAAACTTTAATCATCTCACTGTGCAAGCGATAATATTGAAATGGAAGGAGTATCAGACCCCTGCAAATCTACCAAGACCTGGCCGTCCCTCTAAACTTTCAGCTCATACAAGGAGAAGACTGATCAGAGATGCAGCCAAGAGGCCCATGATCACTCTGGATGAACTGCAGAGATCTACAGCTGAGGTGGGAGACTCTGTCCATAGGACAACAATCAGTTGTATATTGCACAAATCTGGCTTTTTGAAGAGTGGCAAGAAGAAAGCCATTTCTTAAAGATATCCATAAAAAGTGTCATTTAAAGTTTGCCACAAGCCACCTGGGAGACACACCAAACATGTGGAAGAAGGTGCTCTGGTCAGATGAAACCAAAATTGAACTTTTTGGCAACAATGCAAAACGTTATGTTTGGCGTAAAAGCAACACAGGTCATCACCCTGAACACACCATCCCCACTGTCAAACATGGTGGTGGCAGCATCATGGTTTGGGTCTGCTTTTCTTCAGCAGGGGCAGGGAAGATGGTTAAAATTGATGGGAAGATGGATGGAGACAAATACAGGACCATTCTGGAAGAAAACCTGATGGAGTCTGCAAAAGACCTGAGACTGGGACGGAGATTTGTCTTCCAACAAGACAATGATCCAAAACATAAAGCAAAATCTACAATGGAATGGTTAAAAAAAAACATATCCAGGTGTTAGAATGGCCAAGTCAAAGTCCAGACCTGAATCCAATCGAGAATCTGTGGAAAGAACTGAAAACTGCTGTTCACAAATGCTCTCCATCCAACCTCACTGAGCTCGAACTGTTTTGCATGGAGGAATGGGAAAAAATTTCAGTCTCTCGATGTGCAAAACTGATAGAGACATACCCCAAGCGACTTACAGCTGTAATCGCAGCAAAAGGTGGCGCTACAAAGTATTAACTTAAGGGGGCTGAATAATTTTGCACGCCCAATTTTTCAGTTTTTGATTTGTTAAAAAAGTTTGAAATATCCAATAAATGTCGTTCCACTTCATGATTGTGTCCCACTTGTTGTTGATTTTATATCTTTATGTTTCAAGCCTGAAATGTGGCAAAAGGTCGCAAAGTTCAAGGGGGCCGAATACTTTCGCAAGGCACTGTACATTATCTCTGGGCAGAAAGATAGAGTAGTACTGTCGGCCTTGGAGGGATGTCAATTCAACTCAATTAAATTCAAAAGGGCTTTATTGGCATGGGAAACATATGTTTACATTGCCAAAGCAAGTGAAATAGATAATAAACAAAAGTGAAATAAACAATAAAAAATGTACAGTAAACATTACACTCATAAAAGTTCCAAAGGAATAGAAACATTTCAAATGTCATATCATGTCTACATACAGTATTGTAACAATATCCAAATAGTTAAACTACAAAAGGGAAAATAAATAAATAAATTGTATTTACAATGGTGTTTGTTCTTCACTGGTTGCCTTTTTCTTGTGTCAACAGATCACAAATCTTGCTGCTGTGATGGCACACTGCTGTATTTCACCCAATAGATATGGGAGTTTACCAAAATTGGGATTGTTTTTGAATTCTATGTGGATCTGTGTAATCTGAGGGAAACATGTCTCTCTAATATGGTCATACATTGGGCAGGAGGTTAGGAAGTGCAGCTCAGTTTCCACCTCATTTGTGGGCAGTGTGCACATAGCCTGTCTTCCTTTGAGAGCCAGGTCTGCCTACGGCCGGCCGCCTTCCTCAGTAGCAAGGCTATGCTCACTGAGACTGTACATAGTCAAAGCTTTCCTTCATTTTGGTCAGGTATTCTGCCACGGTGTACTCTCTGTTTAGGGTGATTAACAGGGTGATTAACCTTCTCTGTCTTCCCAGAGACAATGAGCGGGGTTTATCAGAGCCTGCCTTAATGTGATGCATTGTGATGAGCCATAAACATTATGCCTCTGAGACAACACAGAAATGTCAGGAGTGAAGTCACACACGCACCCAGGCGTACAAAGACAAACACACAGAGAACCTGTGATATGCAGATTCTGTACTAACCCGTCACCTATCCTTTACTAAGCACAAAAATGTGTTTTCATTCCTTTAACAGTGGAAGCAGAACAACATTCTAACTGATAATAATCAACCTGGAGGGAGGATTTTTAGCTTTTTTAAGAAATGTTTCTAAGGTTTAAACACTCACAGCATGGAAGCTGTGAGTAATGCACGGATTTCAGAGCTACCTATCACTGAATGTAACACAGAAAGATTTGTTTGCTCCCAGCCTGTCCAAAATCATCAGGGGTGAGGTGAGGAGAAACACTGGGCTGAGAAGTGTTCATTTAGAACAATGAGACTCAGCAATGCTAGACAACGCTGAGGAGAACAGAGAGGAGAGGAGAACAGCGAGGAGGAGAGTGGAGAGAATAGAGCAGAAGAGAGCAGAAGAGGGCAGAGCAGAGGAGAGGAGAGCGGATCAGAGAGGAGAGGAAAGGAGAGCAAAGAGGAGAGCAAAGAGGAGAGCGGAGAGGAGAGGAGAGGAGAGGAGAGGAGAGGAGAGGAGAGGAGAGGAGAGGAGAGGAGAGGAGAGGAAGTTACAGGTCTGTGAGAGCCAGAAATCTTGCTTGTTTATAGGTGACCAAATACTTATTTTCCACCATAATTTGCAAATAAATTCATAAAAAATCCTACAATGTGATTTTCTGGATTTTTTTCTCTAATTTTGTCTGTCATAGTTGAAGTGTACCTATGATGAAAATTACAGGCCTCTCTCATCTTTTTAAGTGGGAGAACTTGCACAATTGGTGTCTGACTAAATACTTTTTTGCCCCACTGTACATACATACATACATACGTACATACGTACATGCGTGCGTGCGTGTGTGTGTTATGCTTACATTGCCTTTCACAATGCCTCCCGTTCATTAGACTAGCCTCCATAAACATATATTAAGTCATTCAACACAAACCCTGTTGAACTCAACAAAGCCCAGAGGACCCAATTACAGTATTACAACATGTCAAAACATTATTAAACATTAGGGGGTAATTTGCTGAACCAGTGTTGGGCTCACAGTGTTGTTGTATCACATGATCACGCTGGGATCTTTACTGATTCATTATTTTGTTCTTCTGACTCACTTCATCTCCCATTAGGAACACTGTGAACTGCTACTAAGACACTGATCTAAGGTCTGTTTGTGTGTTTCCTCCTAATTGTTAAGTTATAGTAGGGTGTTGCTAAGCTGATCCTAGACCTGTGTTCAGATGATCATCATAATATATCTTTGAAGAGTGTGGCATTTCTTGTTTGACTTATTGTAATTATAATTATTTTACCAGGCAGGTCAATTAAAGGTGCACTATGCAGAAACTGCTTGCTAAAATTCGAATAGTTCGCCTAATTTCCGTTTATGTAACAAAACAATATATACTTGAGTATAGTGTAGAAAATCATTGTACCATCTAAACCGCTGTGAAATATATTTGTCTGGTGTACAAACCCGAAAGAAAAATTAAAAATTAAAAATTAAATTAAAAAGCATAGAAATAGTGCATATAGAACAGATCTAGCACTTCCTATACTTGTTTTCAATGGCCTGGGGAAGGCATCCCCATCTAGCAATCACTGCCCTGTGTCACTTATGTTAGAAGATGAACCCTCAATCACCACAGATCTGGGATCACACAACCTTACAATAATCAGTATTTGTTCACCATAAAACAATCTGATGGGAAAACAATATCTGACCCTGAACCAGCAGTTAGAGGTGAAACATCTACTACAGTATACCAACCTTCGCTGGCCTGAAGCTGTGTCATTGCAGTAATCATAAAGTGTCAGTTCTACTCATTTTAGAACTGTCTCATATTCATCTCCTCTCAACCAGTTGTCCTGAGGCCAGTCATTCCTCTACAACAGTCAATCTCAGGAAACCTAGTCAAATATTGTTATATTATAAAAAAGAGAGGACAGAGAGAGAGAAAGGGAGGGAGAGAGAGAGAGAGGGGAGAGAGAGAAATAATGTTCATATTGTATTAGAGATTAAAATAAAGGGAAGAGATGATATTATATGCTGAGAATGTTGAACGATTGTGTTAGTTTGATATCTCTCTATAAGGCTGTCAAAACAGAACTCGTTGTATTGTCATAGGGCTGCATTGTTCTCAGAGAGAAGCCAAGCGGCCATCAAAGCGAATGAAAGACACTCTGTTCAGACACGTCTTGTTCAGTTCAGACATTTTTCTATCTCAATACAGCACATCGCCCTGAGCTCTGATGCTATTTGATAAAACCATTGTTTCACATCTCGCCCATTTTGATGAAATGTTGAAATGTTTTGTGTGAGTAATGATATGCCTACACATGCTGACATATCTCAGGGGAGTTATTTGGTGTTGTTAATATACTGACAAAAAAAGAGTGAAAAATATTGCACATGCTCTACTGTCAAACTGTCAATCAGTTAAATATATGGTTGCACCATTATTATGAACCGTCCTCCCCTCACCAGCCTCCTGTGTTTGATTGATACTACACAGACTATCCAATTTGTCTCCATAGAAAGCGACAGGGTATATTGGATTTGTGTGTACTGTTTGACTCAGTGGAGTTGATTGACAAGCAATAGAGTTAACCAGGAATGCTGGAACAGAAACCATGATTATATCAACACCCAACCCTGCCTCCAATTTGATCTCATCAGCTAACAAACAATGTCTGTGTACTCAGGGTCTAATTTGGATGTACATATGACGATCACGTCTCCTCCACACCCATAAACAGACGAAACAGAGAGACTGACAGACAGACAGCTAGACTGAATAATGATCGTTACAGAGGCAGTGTTAAAACCCAACCTACTCCTCTATACCCAAACAAAGACTGGAATCATGGTGAAATGGAGCTTATCAGTTAGGATTCCAGGCTAACCCACTAAGACAGTAGACTAGACTGTACCGTGGGTGGCTCTACCTCATTGTGCAACTAAATAGGACGTAGAGATCATTTGTAAGGCGCACAACATGACAAGGCCAATGTTAAGGGGTGAATCATCGGACTTACTGTTGCCTGAGTTGGGCAATGAGGAAGCTGACTGACCTGACTTATGCTCAAAATCACTTTTCACAAAACATAAGACTTTCCGGATGCAAAAAGGAGACAGAGAGAGAGAGACTGGTCTACTACTACTGACTGGTCTACTACTACTGACTGGTTGAACCTGGTCTACTACTGACTGTTCTACTACTACTGACTGGTTGAGACTGGTCTACCACTACTGACTGGTCTACTACTACTGACTGGTTGAACCTGGTCTACTACTGACTGTTCTACTACTACTGACTGGTTGAGACTGATCTACCACTACTGACTGGTTGAGACTGGTCTACTACTACTGACTGGTTGAGACTGGTCTACTACTACTGACTGGTCTACTACTACTGATTGGTCTACTACTACTGATTGGTTGAGACTGGTCTACTACTATTGACTGGTTGAGGCTGGTCTACTACTACTGACTGGTTGAGACTGGTCTACTACTATTGACTGGTTGAGATTGGTCTACCACTACTGACTGGTTGAGACTGGTCTACTACTATTGACTGGTCTACTACTATTGACTGGTTGAGACTGGTCTACTACTGTTGACTGGTTAAGACTGGTCTACTACTACTGACTGGTTCAGACTTGTCTACTACTACTGACTGGTTGAGACTGGTCTAATACTATTGACTGGTTGAGACTGGTCTACTACTATTGACTGGTTGAGGCTGGTCTACTACTACTGACTGGTTGAACCTGGTCTACTACTGACTGTTCTACTACTACTGACTGGTTGAGACTGATCTACCACTACTGACTGGTTGAGACTGGTCTACTACTACTGACTGGTTGAGACTGGTCTACTACTATTGACTGGTTGAGACTGGTCTACTACTATTGACTGGTCTACTACTATTGACTGGTTGAGATTGGTCTACCACTACTGACTGGTTGAGACTGGTCTACTACTATTGACTGGTCTACTACTATTGACTGGTTGAGACTGGTCTACTACTGTTGACTGGTTAAGACTGGTCTACTACTACTGACTGGTTCAGACTTGTCTACTACTACTGACTGGTTGAGACTGGTCTAATACTATTGACTGGTTGAGACTGGTCTACTACTATTGACTGGTTGAGGCTGGTCTACTACTACTGACTGGTTGAACCTGGTCTACTACTGACTGTTCTACTACTACTGACTGGTTGAGACTGATCTACCACTACTGACTGGTTGAGACTGGTCTACTACTACTGACTGGTTGAGACTGGTCTACTACTACTGACTGGTCTACTACTACTGATTAGTCTACTACTACTGATTGGTTGAGACTGGTCTACTACTATTGACTGGTTGAGGCTGGTCTACTACTACTGACTGGTTGAGACTGGTCTACTACTATTGACTGGTTGAGACTGGTCTACTACTATTGACTGGTCTACTACTATTGACTGGTTGAGACTGGTCTACTACTACTGACTGGTTCAGACTTGTCTACTACTACTGACTGGTTGAGACTGGTCTAATACTATTGACTGGTTGAGACTGGTCTACTACTATTGACTGGTTGAGGCTGGTCTACTACTACTGACTGGTTGAACCTGGTCTACTACTGACTGTTCTACTACTACTGACTGGTTGAGACTGATCTACCACTACTGACTGGTTGAGACTGGTCTACTACTACTGACTGGTTGAGACTGGTCTACTACTACTGACTGGTCTACTACTACTGATTAGTCTACTACTACTGATTGGTTGAGACTGGTCTACTACTATTGACTGGTTGAGGCTGGTCTACTACTACTGACTGGTTGAGACTGGTCTACTACTATTGACTGGTTGAGACTGGTCTACTACTATTGACTGGTCTACTACTATTGACTGGTTGAGACTGGTCTACTACTACTGACTGGTTCAGACTTGTCTACTACTACTGACTGGTTGAGACTGGTCTAATACTATTGACTGGTTGAGACTGGTCTACTACTATTGACTGGTTGAGACTGGTCTACTACTATTGACTGGTTGAGACTGGTCTACTACTACTGACTGGTTCAGACTTGTCTACTACTACTGACTGGTTGAGACTGGTCTAATACTATTGACTGGTTGAGACTGGTCTAATACTATTGACTGGTTGAGACTGGTCTACTACTATTGACTGGTTGAGACTGGTCTACTACTACTGACTGGTTCAGACTTGTCTACTACTACTGACTGGTTGAGACTGGTCTAATACTATTGACTGGTTGAGACTGGTCTACTACTATTGACTGGTTGAGACTGGTCTACTACTATTGACTTGTTCAGACTGGTCTACTACTACTGACTGGTTCAGACTTGTCTACTACTACTGACTGGTTCAGACTGGTCTACTACTATTGACTGGTTGAGACTGGTCTACTACTATTGACTTGTTCAGACTGGTCTACTACTACTGACTGGTTCAGACTGGTCTACTACTACTGACTGGTTCAGACTTGTCTACTACTACTGACTGGTTCAGACTTGTCTACTACTATTGACTGGTTGAGACTGGTCTACTACTACTGACTGGTTCAGACTTGTCTACTACTACTGACTGGTTGAGACTGGTCTACTACTATTGACTGGTTGAGACTGGTCTACTACTATTGACTTGTTCAGACTGGTCTACTACTACTGACTGGTTCAGACTGGTCTACTACTACTGCTTTTATATATTTTTATTATCATTAATATTGTTGTTGTAAGCTATCATCAAGGAAAAGGGTGGCTACTTTGACCAATCTTAATTATAAAATCTAGTAGGCCTAATCTAAAGAAAGCTGTTGAGAGCCTCCTCTTTTTAGTAGAGGCCATCACTCTTTTCTCGTGCATAGCCTATACAAATTTTGCACAACATTAGCTCATGGCCTGCCATGAAGTGTTTGATTAGATTTTCAATTACATTTTCATTGATGTCAGAGTGATCAGAGTATGGTTGCACATTTTGGGGAATATTCATAGGTGGAAACTTTCTTTGGGAATTAATGGGAATATATTGGAATTAATGGAAATATATGCATATTAATCAAATTTAAATGTAGATGTTTTTTGCATTGGATATATTTACAATATCATATGACAAGACATAAAACCTTTTACCTTATCATAAGTAGACATAATTTCTGTTAATGGTAATCCCATTTCCACTATTACTATTATTATTGCTGTTGGTCCCACTATTTTGTTATATGTACACTACCAGTCAAAGGTTTGGACACACCAACTCATTCAAGGGATTTTCTTTATTATTAATATTTTCTACATTGTAGAATAATAGTGAAGACCTCAAAACTATGAAATAACACATAAGGAATCATGTAGTAACCAGAAAAGTGCTACACTAATCAAAAATATTTTATATTTGCGATGTGTAAAAGTAAACACCCTTTCCTTGATGACAGCTTTGCACACACTTGACATTCTCTCAACCAGCTTCATGAGGTAGTCACCTGGAATGCATTTCAATGAACAGGTGTGGTTTGTTTAAAGTACATTTGTGGAATTTCTTTCCTTCTTAATATGTTTGAGCCAATCGGTTGTGTTGTGACAAGGTACGGGTGGTATACAGAAGATAGCCCTACTTGGTAAAAGACCAAGTCCATATTATGGCAAGAAAAGCTCAAATAAGCAAAGAGAAATCGCATTCCATCATTACTTTAAGACATGAATGTCAGTCATTCTGGAACATCTTAAGAACTTTTAAAGTTTCTTCAAGTGCAGTCGGAAAAACCAACAAACGCTATGATGAAACTGGCTCACATGAGGACGGCCACAGGAAAGGAAGACCCAGAGTTACTTCTGCTGCAGAGAATAAGTTAATTAGAGTTACCAGCCTCAGAAATTGCAGCCCAAATAAATGCTTCACAGAGTTCAAGTAACAGACACATCTCAACATCAACTGTTCAGAGAAGACTGTGTGAATCAGGCCTTCATGTTCGAATTGCTGCAGAGAAACCACTACTAAAGGACCCCAATAAGAAGCAGAGACTTACTTGGGCCAAGAAACCCGAGCAATGGACATTAGACTGGTGGAAATCTATGCTTTGGTCTGATGAGTCCAAATTTGAGATTTTTGGTTCCAGGTTGGTTCCGGATGATCTCCAGGCTGTGTAAGGGCTATTTGACCAAGAAGAAGAGTGATGGACTGATGCATCAGATGATCTGGCCTCCATAATCACCCGACCTCAAACCAATTTAGATGATTTGGGATGAGTTGGACAGCAGAGTGAAGGAAAAGCAGCCAACAAGTGCTCAGCATATGTGGGACCTCCTTCAAGGCTGTTGAAAAAGCATTCCAGGTGAAGCTGGTTGAGAGAATACCAAGAGTGTGCAAAGCTGTCATCAAGGCAAAGGCGGCTACTTTTTTATTACTGCATGATTTCATATGTGTTATGTCATAGTTTAGATGTCTTCATTATCATTATTATTATCATTTATTAAAAATAAAGAAAAACACTTGAATGTGTCCAAACTTTTAACTGGTACCGTATACTTTAACTTGCCATGTCAACAAAGTCTATTGAATTGAATTGAGAGAGAGAGAGAGTGACAGAGACAGGTAGAGAGAGACAGAGAGACAGGTAGAGAGAGACAGAGAGACAGGTAGAGAGAGACAGAGAGAGAGAGAGAGAGAGAGAGAGAGAGAGAGACAGAGAGAGAGACATAGGATTGATACAGAGCAGCACTACTGGATTCCTGCTCTGTTCTGCACCTGCTCGGTGCCATTCTATTCTGAACCCAGTTTACTGGTAGAGTCCGTCGCCAGATTGGTACCCAGACGCTCTGCTCCTCTCTCTCAAATGTTGATGCATTTGCATTTGTGTTCAGAGGAGAAGCTGATGTGAAGCCTTTGATGTTGCAGCCTCTGTCTCTTTGATGCACCATGTGGCAACACGCAAACAGATTGAGGAGAGAGAGTTGGTGGGGTGTTATGGAGCAGTGTGTGTGTGAGTGTGCAAGTGTTTGCATGCAGTTCTGATGGTCATGCTTTGTTAAATGAAATGTATCAAGACCGGTGAGTGAAAATAAGTCTCATACTCCTCCTGCCCCTCCTGTTTTTAGATTAGAACACCAAGGGGATAGATAATATCAGACATGAGTTGACAGCCTCAAACAACAAATAGATTTAAATCCCAAACAAACGTAATTTCCTGTTTCTGTTCAAATGTAATATTAGTGTACCGCATAGAGAAAATCTGGATGGATTTTGATTGCATATTTCAGCAACAATGCATGAGGGGGTGTGGTATATGGTATAAGGGCTGTGGTATAAGGGCTGTATCCAGGCACTCCATGTTGCATTGTGTACGTAAGAACAGTCCTTAGACGTGCTATATTGCCATATACAACACCCCCTGATGTGCCTTATTGCTTTAATGAACTAGTTACCAATGTAGTTAGTAGCAGTAAAAAGTACTTTTTTGTCATACCCATTGCATGCGGTCAGATATACCACAGATTTCAGTCAATTAGCATTCAGGGCTCGAACCACCTGGTTTAAAATGTCAGTATGCTTCTCTCCTGATTTGAGGTGTGTCTCGCTTGACTTAATATGACTAGACTGAAGGAGTTAGTAATGACAGCCTATGAATAGCTTCTCCCCCCTTCCCTGTTCCTATTCCTCCTTCTCCCCCCTTCACTCCTCCTCCTCCTTCTTCCCCCTTCCCTCTTCCTACTCCTCTCCCCCTTCCTTGCTCCTATTCCTCCTTCTCCCCCTTCCATCCTCCTTTTCCTCCTTCTCCACCCTTCACTCCTCCTCCTTCTCCCCCCTTCCTTCCTCCTTCTCCCCCTTCCCCCTCCTCCTCCTTCTCCCCCCTTCCCTCCTCTTACTCCTTCTCCCCCTTCCCTGTTCCTATTCTTCCTCCACCTTCTCCCCCTTCCCTCCTCCTCCTCCTTCTCCCCCCTGGGATCAGCCACAGGCTTAACCCAGCTCTCCACACTGCCACTGAGGCCACACACCACGGGAGGGTGAATATGATTAACCAATTACGATAACAAAAGTAATTCAATTTAAAACCCAGCTAGCTATAACAATGATGAAAAGGATTAGGACCAAAGGACCAAGTCTCTCAGAGGAAGTATATTATCATTACAATATGGCCAACCTGGATACAAATAAGGTTAAATAAAATTAATTTCGTTTTCATTTAACCTTTATTCATCTAGATTGTCCCCCTGAGGCACTGTACGAATAGCCTATTGAACCTATACAATACATCACCATGAGACGCATTTCTGGTTGTTATAAAGCAGTCTACTTACTTCATAGGTTTGAACAGAGCCTGTCCGTAGTTCTGGAACGTCATGATGAGTTTTAGTTGTGTGCCTCCAGACTTCATGGCTGTTGGAGATACACAAAGACAAACAACTCAAATCATCATTGACAGCAATTACACAGTATGGCAGAATCATTCTCACTGGATGACATTGTAGAGTACAAGGAAATCATCAGAGATGATATAATCAATTACGCAATGAATTTCCCTCTCCAGAGGATGGTCAACCTCTCCCACTGATTCAATCTTGCAACCGTACAGTTAACTAGTGAAATTGTGTCATATTAATGACCAAAGGCTCGCATTTCTGTGTGTTATTATGTTATAATTAAGTCTGATTTGATAGAGCAGTCTGACTAAGCAGCAGCAGGCCCGTAACCATTCATTCAAACAGCACTTTCGTGCGTTTTGTCAGCAGCTCTTCACAAGCACAGCGCTGTTTATGACTTCAAGCCTATCAGCCTAATGGCTGGTGTCACCAATATGAAATGGCTAGCTAGTTAGCTGGGTGTGCGCTAATACCGTTACAATCGTCACTCGCTTTTAGATTTGGAGTGGTTATTCCCCTTGCGCTGCAAGGGCTGCGGCTTTTGTGGACCGATGGGTAACGCTTCTTCGAGTGTGGCTGTTGTCGTGGGGTTCCTGGTTCGAGCCCAGGTAGGGGCGAGGAGAGGGACGGAAGCTATACTGTTACACTGGCAATACTATAGTGCCTATAAGAACATCCAATAGCCAAAGGTATATGAAATACAAATGGTATAGTGAGAAATAGTCCTATAAATACTATATTAACTACAACCTAAAACCTCTTATCTTGGAATATTGAAGTCTCATGTTAAAAGGAACCACCAACTTTTATAAGTTCTCATGTTCTGAACAAGGAACTTAAACGTTAGCTTTTTACATGGCACATTTTTACATGGCACACATTTTTACATGGCACATACATGGCACATATTGCATATTGGCACATTACTTTCTTCTCCAACACTTTGTTTCTGCTAAATTCATTTTATTGATGTATTATATTATGTTAAAATAAGTGTTCATTCAGTATTGTTTTAATATTCATTATTACAAATGAATAAATTGGCCGATTAATCGGTATCTGCTTTTTTGGTCCTCCAATAATCGATATCGGTATCGGCGTTGAAAAATCATAATCGGTCGACCTCTAGTTCAGACTGTGTGACTGTGTACTCAGAGTGAGTGACAGATGATGTCACAGTGTTTGTTTGATCAGGAAGGAGACTGGGAGGTGAAGGACAAAGAGTGCATTCACATCGCTGTCTGTTTTCTCTCTGTTCTCTCTCGCGCTCTTCTTTCTTCCCTCATTCTCTCTCTCTGTTCTTTCTTCCCTCTCTCTCGCTCTCTCATTCTAGAACCTAGAACATAATAAGCCATTCTACAGGGACTCCTGAGACAGCTGTTCAGAGGGCAGAAGATGGAATCCTCACATCCAAAAAGGGACAAAATTCAAGTCAATTTCTTGGCTGTAAAGCAAATTGGCCCCAAAAAAGAGGCACAAAGTCTTTGAAAAATACCATAATAGCTTTGAGAAAATATTGTTTAATGTAAAAGAGATGTCGACATGGGCTGTGCAAAGGCGAGAAGAGGGTGAACCGTTAAAGAGGAAAATGTCAACGTGTCAATCTCTAGACTGTTGGCATACCCACTCTATAGGGAAGATGCCCTGATGTAACAGACCCAAAGGCTTTAGGCTCTATGTTCTACGTGTCCTAGTGTGAGTTACACATTACCAAATATGTCACCTATCAACTAGAAAATTTAATTTGTCATACATTATCAATATACAGTATATAATATCCATTGATCATTTGTATTGTATTCTTTCTGTGAATGAGTGAAGTAGATGTGACGGTAGCTAGGCATGCTATATAAAGAAAAAGCCAAACTACCAACTGATGGCTTCTGTAGTCTCAATTGGTATTGACATCCTGGCCTCTCAGTAGTCATATAGCTGTGTGATTACATGGGCCGGAGGGAGCAGCATGTAGCTGGCCATACTGCCAGACCAAGCTGTATCCATCCTGCATCCTCTCATTTCACTGCGTGTGAATTTGGAGAGAGAACCTGGTCGCAGATCTGTTTCTGTGTTTCGTTTAGCCAACTCCTCTGACTACTGTTGTTGTGCCATACAGAGGAGAAACTATCCTCGTCCCATCTGTATGTGCCTTCGCCAAGTTATCTGTGTCAATGATAGTCAGAGGAGGTGGCTAAACAAACCACTAACAGATCTGGAACCAGGCTAGTTTCTCAACTTCTATGGCATGAGAGTTGGCTGAACAAAGTAAAAACAGATCTGGGACCAGGCTTTAGAGAAGCTACCTTCTCTCCTCTGACTTACCAACGCTGGTGATTCTCTGTGAGACCAAGTCCCTGAGGAGGGCATCGATGACTGGGTTGTGTCTGGAGTAGAGCTCATATCGATTAATCCCTATGTGGAAGCGGAGCCAGTTGGGGTAGGAGTCAACCGTCAGCTCCCCTCCTGTCGGAGAGTACTCCTCCACGTTCTGCTCAGCATGCCTGGAGGGGGGGGGGGGGGGTGATCAGTGTTATTACAACAGGGAGGATGACATGATTATGCATTTTGTGTAACCCCAGAATCAACATCCATTTTAGTGCTTCAGCTGTTTTAGTGTTTTGTGTGTTGAGGTGACATGTTTTACTAAGGGACTTGAATTTGCAAGAGGGACATTTGATAATACGGTTCAGCAGCCTATAACCCTTTGTGTAATAACACTTTTATTAATGTAGCAACACGATTACGATTGTCATTAACATATCATATCTTAGGTGTATTGTTTGTTTAATTTATGTTCATGTCTTATGTTGAATTTGAGGAGGATAATAACCACTTTCAGATTGTGGGGATAGTCTATAAATATCTATAAAAATATAGGTTACCATTCCTGATTCTCTGTGGCGCCTTTGGTGTCAAATCTGATGTCTGTGTTGACATTGAACAATGTGTCCTCGTCGGTCAGAGATGGTAAGGCTCTCTTAAATAATGGGTGGTCAAACAGCGCCCGCAACCTTGCACCTTTGACAGGTACGTTTTTGTTGAGCACAGTGTCCGGTATAAACCGTCTATTTTTGTCACCATTTTGCGCATAATCTTCAGGCCGTATAAAGGCTTCCGTTTTATCCCCCGCTTTGGGGATCTTCTCCGGAGAATGGGAAGAGATGTTAGAGTTTGGCTCATTGCTGAAGTCCTGGAGGATTCTCAGAGTGTGTTTGTTAGGCCAGCCCGACTCCACTCCCGACCTGGCTCGGTGTTTAGCCCAGTTCTGAGGGCCCTCGCTCGGCGTGTGCGAGCAGGAGCAGCCGGTGTTGCCGCGCCTCTCCAGCTTTGGTAACAAGTCTATCAAGATGTGCATCGAGCAGGCGATTAGAAACACCATGAGAATCAAAACCCGGAATTTACGGAAGAGTAGCATCTTCATAGTCCTCTGTTTGAGCTGTTGTGAGTATTTACTGCAAATGATGAGCACGCATATGAACAGACTCACTACATCACTGATTATGTTTATTACGCTGGATGCCAATTTAATGAAATACACGTTGAACACGAAACCATCTTCACTTATAGCCGTCTTGAGTAGACTAAAGTTTTCAGTGTTCAACTTTTGTATTCCCAACCACATAGAAGGCTCCTTTTGTGATTCAGAACGAGAGGATTCTCCGCATGCGCCCAGGTAAAACAGGTCGATTCGGTTCAGACCAACGGTCAAGTTGAGCAAGCGGCATTATCTCAACTGCTTTCTGCTCTATAGATCCGAGTCCGACCTCAAGGCTTTATGCACAACATAAGGTATAAAGAAAGTGCAAGGGGCCCGAAATAAAAGCTCAAAAACGGTAGATAAATGATCCATCAGAGGTGTGTGTTCGCGGGGTCTGCTGGCACACATCCGTCCGGCCGTTGAGCGTGAACTCTGCGGTGTGAGAAACGAGGCTATCGTGGATCCGCTGGCCACGGGCAACGCATTGGTCCAGTCCGGGATAGGAAACGCGCAGAGAGCGCTATTCACCAATGTCAAAATATAATAAATAAATAAAATACTATTTGAGATTCCTCCTTTGCCACGATAAACGGCGAACCAACGATGAAAAGCGCCGCAGGTAAAAATAAAATACAAAAAAGTGTAGGCTAAGTGAATTAGTTCACATATAGCCTATTGCACAGTAAGCGACCCAGTATGAAATATATGTCAATGATCACACAACAAATCCGGAATAACGACAGGCAATACAAAACAACCAAAACGAGACGAATCAAATAAAAATAATTCGGACAGGTGCCGATTCGCTTTCTCTCTCGAATATGTGGCTTTTGCGCGAGGAAAAAGAGAACCACTGTCTGTCCAGCGTGAGATCGAGGGTGGGTGTGTTAAATATGATGATGAAGCGCATCTAGATCCAGCCTTGCGGTGCGTCACCGTGCACAGATTGGCTGAGTCTCTCTTTCAGTCATAGAGAGAGGATGAGGACAGCAAACCCCTTAGGCTCAAGTGCCTGGCCTGCCTGTGTCTGTATTGTTGAAAATATCCCCCCTGCACATCCAGGATGTGCAAGAAGAGGGCGTCTCATCACAGTGGCGAAAATCCGCTCTCGCACAATGTTGTGTGAATACTATACATTCAATTATTTATGGCTACTGATTAGGGAAGTGCGTCTGCTTGCATCATGGATGCTTCCTTATGGAGACATGGTAGTGTCAGTCCAGGGGTTCCATTCAGTCAAATCGGCACTGCATTATCTGTACAACACACAGGAGGCTGGTGAGGGTAGGACGGCTCATAATAAAGGCTGGAATGGAGTGAACGGCTGGAACGGAATTCCATTAATTCTGTTCCAGACGTTACTATGAGCCCGTCCTTCCCAATTAAGGTGCCACCAACCTCCTGTGGTACAGCAGCATCATCAACATGTATAAAACAAATGATTGTGGCCAAAAACAACTACAGGAATACCTGGCAGTATGGAAATGTACAGAAACAACAGATGGCTGCAGCTAATATTCACATCGCCTGCCTTCACTTCCCAATCAACAGACCAATGGTAGTCTTTATAACTAATTGACTGGCCGTAAAGCTACTGAATGGATGGTTAGGGTTAGGAGGGTTGGACCATGTCTTTGTATGACCGATCATGTCCATTATGATTACCTTTTGAGACGACATTATAGCTACAGTAAAAGCAGCATGGCTTAACAACATGAAAGGAGACAGACAGTGGGGTCTGTGCTACGCCACACCACAAAGGTATATGGATGCGCTTAGGGATGTATAGGGATTTACATAAAACAGTACATTAACCGTGAGGACTAATTAAGTATCTGTAAAGGCAAAATTTGATGGGAACATAATGATAATTGTCAATCCGGGCACTAAATTGGAAGTGTGTGTGTGTGTGAGTGCCTGCCTGCCTGCCTGTGTGTATGATTGCGGTCGTGCGCATGTGTGTGTACTATAGTGAGTGAGTGAGAAATTATGGGTTTATTTCAGTCCTACCAAAAGGAGCCTTTCCAAGAAGCAAGTAACAGTCTAGTGACTCACTCACCTAACAATACAGACCACTACAGTCTTGCCTATTGTGTGAGACAGAGGAGGAGGAACATAGCCCACTTACTTAATAGATTAGAGATTAGTTCACCAAATTGCTATGTTGGCTTCCTGCAGGGATAACATGGGGTGACACATGGACTTTGAAGCCATGAAGAAACTCAATAAAATAGCAGGTAACTAATGGCATTGATCCAAACTACAGATCTAGGATCTTAATTTGATCAGTCTTTTGTTACTGAGAATTTTCCTGCACAACCAGAAATGCAAACTTCTAGTGTATTCAAGTTTTAAAAAGGCTTCTAAAGTGGTTTTTATTCCACTTTAAATGTCAGACTTGATTTACCCAAACAAAAAATGTATCAACCCCTACAAAAAATGTCCATTAATTATAATCCACATAATAATTTACATTTCCTGTTGCTGCAGAATTATTTTCCTGCTGTAGTAAACTGTCTACATCTGTACTCAGAGACAATGCTTTGCTTGTTACCCATCGTCCACTATGATCATCTACAATGACTGCTCTAGCTTCCTACCCTCTTGCCTGTAGGGTGAAATAGCCCGAGCCATACGTCTATTGATGTCAGTCAGATAGGCATGATGATGATAGCATGCACTCAATGGGTCACTGAATCTAAAAAAAACTGGTCTGAATGACAGGCTGCATTGTGCAATTCATTCAACCTTTCAATATGAATCAAGTTCACCTTTGTATTCTTGCTGTTTTACTGACCATTGCCCTGTAAGGGGAAGACATCATTTTACAGGTGGTCCAATACCATTTGCCAACTGTACCAGTAGAGACTGCAATGAGATGAGGAGAAACAATTGTATAATTGATAACATTTAATAATTGATTAGTTTCTAAATTAATTAATTGAAACAAATAGACGTTTCTGCTCATTGTGTCATTTGCCTCAAGATATCACCTAGGATGCCCTTTACGTGACAAAGTGCTCTGTGTTATCTCTGGCTGTCACAGGCCAGCAGTGATATGTCTCTGGATACGGACCCCCCCCCCAAGACTCTCAAATGACAACAATATAGGGGTCTTGTTTCCCATCTTCCCACAATTACATATTCTGACAATGGACTATTCTAGCTTCCTCTCCTACCCTAGGGGAAATAGCCAGGGTTGAATGAATGTGTATTGATGTCAGCCAGGTAGGCATGATGATGATAGCATGCAGTCAATGGGTCAGTGACTCTTCACAAACCCCATGGCCTGAATGACTGACTGCATTGTGCAGTTTATTCAACCTTTCAACATTGAATCAAGACCACCTTTGTATTCTTGATATTTTACTGACCATTGAAATAAAAAGTATATATAACACATTCTTGATTAACTGGTGTTACAACACACCTGTCATGTTTCAGAACACCTCAGGATGAATGTTTCAGTTTAGCTTCAATCTGTCTCATAACCCTCACACCCATGGCGGAGATCTTTGTGGGCTATACTCAGCCTTGTCTCAGGATGGTAAGTTGGTGGTTGAAGATATCCCTCTAGTGGTGTGGGGGCTGTGCTTTGGCAAAGTGGGTGGGGTTATATCCTTCCTGTTTGGCCCTGTCCGAGGGTGTCCTCGGACGGGGCCAGAGTGTCTCCTGACCCCTCCTGTCTCAGCCTCCAGTATTTATGCTGCAGTAGTTTATGTGTCGGGGGGCTAGGGTCAGTTTGTTATATCTGGAGTACTTCTCCTGTCCTATTCGGTGTCCTGTGTGAATCTAAGTGTGCATTCTCTAATTCTCTCCTTCTCTCTTTCTTTCTCTCTCTCGGAGGACCTGAGCCCTAGGACCATGCCCCAGGACTACCTGACATGATGACTCCTTGCTGTCCCCAGTCCACCTGGCCGTGCTGCTGCTCCAGTTTCAACTGACCTGAGCCCTAGGACCATGCCCCAGGACTACCTGACATGATGACTCCTTGCTGTCCCCAGTCCACCTGACCGTGCTGCTGCTCCAGTTTCAACTGTTCTGCCTTATTATTATTCGACCATGCTGGTTATTTATGAACATTTGAACATCTTGGCCATGTTCTGTTATAATCTCCACCCGGCACAGCCGGGCCACAGGCCAGCCACAGCACAAACCTAGGCTGGCCTAACAGGCCTATATATACAAAAATCAAGAAACACAAAAAAGGAACAGACCAAACGAACAGAAAAGGAAAAAGGGATCAGTGGCGGCTAGTAGACTGGCAACAACGACCGCCGAGCATCGCCCGAACAGGCAGGGGAGCCACCTTCAGTGGGAGTCGTGACACATGTGACTACCAGAATTGGAATGGTTCCTCTCTAGGTTTCTTCCTAGGTTTTGGCCTTTCTAGGGAGTTTTTCCTAGCCACCGTGCTTCTAAACCTGCATTGCTTGCTGTTTGGGGTTTTAGGCTGGGTTTCTGTACAGCACTTTGAGATATCAGCTGATGTACAAAGGGCGATATAAATACATTTGATTTGATTTGATTTGTTACAACACACCATGTCATGTTTCAGAACACCTCAGGATGAATGTTTCAATGCTTCAATCTGCCTCATAACCCTCACACCCATGTGTTACAACACACCATGTCATGCTCTACTCTCCAGACACCAGGATAAAGCAATAAATACACTTCAGTTAGTGCTAAACACAGCTGCTAGAAATTTGACTAGAACCCCAAAAATGTATCGTATTACTCAAGGGCTAGCCTCTACACTGGCTTCCTGTCAAGGCTAGGGCTGATTTTAAGGTTTTACATTGACTTGCTCCTACCTATCGCTCCGATTTGGTCCTGCTGTACATACCTACATGTAAGCTACGGTCACAAGACACAGGCCTCCTTACTGTCCCTAGAATTTCTAAGCAAACAGCTGGAGGCAGGGCTTTCTCCTATAAAATCAATTTGAATGGAATGGTCTGCCTATCCATGTGAGAGACGTAGACTCTCATCTCTTCAGTAGGTTCTATGAATGAGTGTAGTCTGGCCCAGGGAAGGTGAATGGCAAGACACGAGCGACAAACCGCCTTTGCTGTCTCTGCCTGGCACGCTCCCCTCTCCACTGGGATTCTCTGCTTCTGACCCTATTAAGGGGACTGAGTCACGGGTCTGAGTCACTAGCTCCTCCATGCCATCCTTAGGAAGGGTGCGTCACTTGAGTGGGTTGAGTCACTGACGTGATATTCCTGTTCGGATTTGTACCATGGCCATGTACACTTATGATCTTATGATCTCCACCTGGCACAGCCAGAAAAGGACTGCAAGCTGGGATTCTACATCTGCATTGCTTGCTGTTTGGGGTTTTAAGGTGGGGTTTCTGCATAACACGTTGTGACATCTGCTGATGTAAAAAGGGCTTTATAAAGAAATTCAGTACACCTTCAGTCTGTCCCAATACCCTCACACCCATGTGTTACAACACACCATGTCATGTTTCAGAACACCTGAGGATGAATGTTTCAGTACATCATAAATCTGTCCCAATACCCTAACAACCATGTTTTTCAATGCTCCAGCAAAGTTAAGGTTTCGTCTCCTTAAAGTTGGTGGCAGCTCAGTTGCCACTAGTTTTAGTGTTACATAGCACTTCTTTTAAACAGTGTGGTGCAATAATATTTGTTCCCTGTACGAGTATCCTAACAGTGAGGGACAGCAGAAGGAAAAACAATCAAATTAGCGTAACAAATCAATTAATGTATTAATTGAAACAAAATTGTCTTATTGGCCACAATGCATCATCTTAAATGCCATTTATGTGACAAAGTGCTCTGTGTTATCTCTCTGGCTGACACAGCTGACAGGCCAACCAGTGATATGTCTCTGGGATACAGAACGACCTACCCCCCCCCCCCCCCCCCCCCCCCCCACACACACACACACACTCAAATGACAACAATAACAGGGCACAGCAGAGGTCATAAAGACATACCTGCAGATGGATGTCCTATACGTATTGTGGAGTACATTGAGATAGCAAATCCTTATCTTCATCAATGCTATCTCAGCAGTGGGGGACTTATATATTTGCTATATAGGGGCTGGTTGGAAATAGAGGAGTCAGGGCTGTGGTTTTGGTGGGAAAAGAATTCAAATTGTAATTGGGAAAAAGTTGCTTACCTGATTTTATAGTCGTGAGCTTCTGTCCTGAAATGTGCAGTAAAAGTGGGACTCGTACTGTATCAGGAGTGTCTGGTTAGGAATGACATCATTGGGACACACGCCACTATATAGAAAGGAAATACATCAAGTTAAGATACGAAAGTCATCCTCAAGTTTTAAAAGGAAAAAAGAAATCCTATGTATTATCATAAAGACGGCTTGGGTTGGCCCTTCCTCTCCACCTTCACTCCTCATCATTGCGCTCCAAGCGTCACATATGCGTTGTGTGGGAGCTGCATTTGTATGAATCTGCCCTTGGCGTGACCAGGGTTGAATGGAACATCCATGGAACAAGCCTCATTTCCATCCCTGAAGTGCTTCTGCACCTGATATGGCAGATTTAAATGCATGTTACAGATAACATTGCCCTCTGTTGGCCCCAATAAGCCACAAAACTCCCATCTTATTACTAATTTGTTTGTTCCCCCTATTCCTCCCTCCCTCCTTCTCGCCATCTTCAAGTCTTCCACGATTTAATTTAGAGTGCGGTTCACAGGCCAGCCACTGTTGAATTGTAAGGACGTGGAGATTTCATTTAGAGTGCGGTTCACAGGCCAGCCACTGTTGAATTATAAGGACGTGGAGATTTCATTTAATTGGTCCCTTTAACTGACGGTAATGACTTTATCAATATATGTTAGGTCAAAATGACACCCCTTTCCCTATATAGTTCAGTAGGGAATAGGGTGCCATTTTAGATGTACTATTTGTGATAATTAAGATTTACACTATTGGAACATTATGTAATTGTCTATATATGAATTACAAGGAATCAAAGCAGTTAATTGCCACACATTTATAAAGCCATTGCAGCTTTATAATTACATGTGGGCACATTTTTCTCCATCTATTTGAACCTTTTTATTTTCTTTAAAGGGCTAATCTGCAGTTCAAACAATAACAATGCGCCTCCCCACCACTGGTTTGGCAAATGCACTCTTAGAAAAAAAGGTGCTAAGTAGAACCATATAGGGTTCTTCGGTTTGTCCCCATAGGGAACCCTTTTTGGTGCTAGGTAGAACCCTTTAGGGGTTGTTAATGTACGGTTTGCCATAGAACCCCTTGTATATGGTTCTATCTAGAACCCTCTATGAAGAGTTCTGCCTAGAAACCCCTTTAAAAGGTTCTACTCAGAACCTTTTTCATCTTTGAAGAGTTCTTCATAGAACCCTTAATAAACAGTTTCACCAGCTTTACTAGCCTTTAAAATTAAACTCCTTATGACAATACATTACATATATCATGACACCTTTCTTTGAGGGCCAAATTATACCTTAACACAGTGGTCTTAGGAAACTCCTGGTTTATAGGCCACATCAGGCCTGCAAGTCACGCTATGCCGGCGTGCAAAGTGAAGTGCAATATCTACTGGAATCCAGCCAGAGTGAGGATATCCAACCATTGGCTCATTTAATCACCCGCAATCTGCATTCCGAATGACTACCAGGGTAGAGAGGATGGAGTAAGGAGACTACCTAAATAATCTAAACAGGAACAACCATCTCAGTAATGATTGCAACAATTCCAACTACTACCAGATTAGATTAGTTTAGAAAAAGATACGTTATTTATTTTTGTATAGCATAATATTAATCAACCAATCAATGTACATGCAAAAACACAGATATTGAAACAAAACATTCTGAAAAGCAACCTGAAATAGAGCATGCCTCGAAATAAACTTAGCAAAATATTTGTATGAACATAACAAGATTCAACAACTGAGACATAAACTGAGCAAGTTCCACAGACATGTTGTCAGAGTTCTTCAACAACAGTGGGTTTGTAGTCAGGTGCAGAGAGCAGAAAATGTATATTTTTTATTCCCGGGAAAAACGGTCACGCCAAAAACCCAAAAACCCAAGGCACATTAACTGACCGGCCCATACACAGGACCCAAAACTGAAAAATAAGATACAAACTAACAGCATAGCAATCCCGCACAAACCTAGGCTGGCCTAACAGGCTTATATATAGAAAAATCAAGAAACACAAAAAAAGAACAGACCAAACGAACAGAAAAGGAAAAAGGGATCCGTGGCGGCTAGTAGACCGGCGACAACGACCGCCGAGCATCGCCGGAACAGGCAGGGGAGCCACCTTCAGTGGGAGTCGTGACACATGTGACTACCAGAATTGGAATAAAGTGTCCCTAAACGAAGTGGGAGTCAAAATCAAAAGTAACAGTCAGTATCTGGTGTAGCCACCAGCTGCATTAAGTACTGCAGTGCATCTCCTCCTCATGGACTGCACCAGATTTGCTAGTTCTTGCTGTGAGATGTTACCCCACTCTTCCACCAAGGCACCTGTAAGTTCCCAGACATTTCTGTGAGGAATGGCAGAACACTGACATTCCTGTCTTGCAGGAAATCACGCACAGAACGAGCAGTATAGCTGGTGGCATTCTCATGTGTATCTTTTTTAAATGATAAGATTACTCGAACTCCTGATGTAAAAGTTTAAACACTGAGGTAAGCATATATGTAGAACCCTTTTGGAACCCTTATTTCAAGGGTGTAGCTGAGGGATGAGCGGAAGAAATGTAGCCAATCTCAAATTTATAGACAGCGCTATGAATGCAAGGACTGACCATCCATGAGATCAACATGACATTTTTAACAATGTTTTGAGGCTATAAAGTGTTTGTTTACAATTACTTTGTTTACAAACAAAGGAATAAAACAAGTTTGTGTTCAGGTGAGGTAAGGGTTCAGGTGAGGTAAGAACATGGAACTAAGCTCATGAGGTATTCATAAGTTATATTATTCAATAATCAATGGGTATATATAGGTGTATGATTAATTTAAAAGTCCAAAATTGAATTTAGCAATCGCAGATTGACCCTTTCATGTGGAAATGATCCACATTTAGCATAATCCTTATTCAGTGTGTAAAAAGAGACTGCTATTGTGATTAGAAGTGTGCAATGCATCCCCCCCTCTCTGAAAGCTGTAAAAATGCAATCAAGCAACATGCAAACTCAGAGGAGGATGTAGATATTCAGATGTACAGGAATGGCTTATATTGCTCTTCATGGCCTACTTCCCTTTATGTTCTCCTCATGTGGGTGTAGGAGACGAGACCATTATTATATTATTCTATGGACGAGACAGGCTTCTTAATTCACACTCTTCTAAACACAAGGCCTCTACAGTACTGTATGTAGTGATTATGCCCTGAGGCCAGCTATCTGTGATCTGAAGAGCCCCAGTCTTAGCGATAATAAGCTGCTTTTGCGAAACACAGCCTAGTCTGCCTACTTTAGCTATAGGTCTGACTCCTCCCCTCCTCTTACCCCGGCCTCCTTCTCTCCCTGGTTCCCTACCCCACCTTGTGTTTATTTATACATCTTGTTTAGGCGGCTGGCTGCACCTAGTCTCTACACTGCTAGTTGTGTTAGTTTAGACCCTGGGCGAGGAGAACTATGTACAGATGTAGGATCTTAATTTGACCTATTTGTCACAGCAAAATAACACTGCAGCAACAGGTCCTTACAGTGTAGCCCATAACGTTGCATGATCGGCCGTTAGGCTATTAGCTGTCCAAAAGGAAGCTACATGAAAAGTGCATATGTTAATATAACCTTGTGTTAGTGTAGGTTTCAGTGAATTGATGTGAATCTCAAAGCTCATCTGCATTTCATGCGATGCAGGACAATTCCGAGCAACAGGAAAGCAATCAAATTATTGATCCCACACCAGTACGTATGGGGTCGTATGGAGCATAGAGAGGCGTGTTTGTGTCATAATTTCTGTGTGTGTGTGTTTGTGTGTGGAGTTTATTTTGGAGTGCGGGCCTCTCCAGGGATAGGTCCCGATATAGTAATGACCCCGCTGCCTCTTCCGGCCAACTAACAGATCTGTGGAAAATATGCTTGTTATGTTGACTTCCACTGCTCTAAATATATTGTAGGTCTGAGAAGTACACTTTAATATACTGTAGGTCTGAGAAGTACAACTTTATATACTGTAGGTCTGAGAAGTACACTTTAATATACTGTAGGTCTGAGAAGTACACTTTAATATACTGTAGGTCTGAGAAGTACACTTTAATATACTGTAGGTCTGAGAAGTACACTTTAATATACTGTAGGTCTGAGAAGTACACTTTAATATACTGTAGGTCTGAGAAGTACAACTTTATATACTGTAGGTCTGAGAAGTACACTTTAATATACTGTAGGTCTGAGAAGTACACTTTAATATACTGTAGGTCTGAGAAGTACAACTTTATATACTGTAGGTCTGAGAAGTACACTTTAATATACTGTAGGTCTGAGAAGTACACTTTAATATACTGTAGGTCTGAGAAGTACACTTTAATATACTGTAGGTCTGAGAAGTACACTTTAATATACTGTAGGTCTGAGAAGTACACTTTAATATACTGTAGGTCTGAGAAGTACACCGTAATATACTGTAAGTCTGAGAAGTACACTTTAATATACTGTAGGTCTGAGAAGTACACTTTAATATACTGTAGGTCTGAGAAGTACACTTTAATATACTGTAGGTCTGAGAAGTACACTTTAATATACTGTAGGTCTGAGAAGTACACTGTAATATACTGTAAGTCTGAGAAGTACACTTTAATATACTGTAGGTCTGAGAAGTACAACTTTATATACTGTAGGTCTGAGAAGTACACTTTAATATACTGTAGGTCTGAGAAGTACAACTTTATATACTGTAGGTCTGAGAAGTACACCGTAATATACTGTAAGTCTGAGAAGTACACCGTAATATACTGTAGGTCTGAGAAGCACACTTCAATATAGTGTAGGTCTAAGAGGTACACCTTAATATACTGTAGGTCTGAGAAGTACACATTCAAATAGTGTAGTTCTGGAAGTACACCTTAATATACTGTAGGTCTGAGAGGTACACCTTAATATACTGTAAGTCCGGGCAGGAAGGTACACCTTTATATACTGTAGGTTGGGCTCCCGTGTGGCGCAGCAGTCCAAGGCACTGCATCTCGGTGCTAGAGGTGCTATTACAGACCCTGGTTCGATTCCAGGCTGTATCACAACTGGCCTTGATTGGGGGAGTCCCATAGGGTGGCCCACAATTGGCCCAGAGTTGTTCTGGTTAGGGTTTGGCCAGGGTAGGTTGTTGTAGTAAATAAGAATTTGTTCTTAACTGACTTGCCTTTTTAAATAAAGGTTAAAAAAAAAAAATAATGGTCTGGGCTGAGAGGTGCACTTCAAAGAACTTACCTGTGTTGTCATGGAGGGGCTTATCAGATCTTATTTTAGCATAGGAGGGAGAGTGTAACAACATCACCGATGTAAGGATCAATTGTATATTTAAAAAAAAAAACATTTCATTGTACAATCACAATGGAGATGTGTACATATCCCAATGGAGATTGATATTATCATTGAACACCAATGAAAGTACCAGTTTCACAGATCCCTCCGGAACTTCCATTACGCACACCTGGCCCCTATTCCCAGTGATTAGTAATTGTATAAGTGTGTCCTTGGGTTACCATTGTCCTGTCGATTATTGTTACAATGTCTGTTGGTGCATGTGAGTGCCTGTGCTATGTCTTTTGGCTTTCTTGCCGTTGTGCAGATGATTTCGGGTCTAGTTCTGTGTGTTAATCATTGTGCGCTTGTGTTATTTATTCGAGGTACTCCTCGATCTTTTGTTTGGTTTCAACCCTGTGTTTTATATAGTGTTTGTTTGGGGTTCAACCCTGTGTTTTATTTAGTGTTTGTTTGGTCTTCGTCTCCGTGCTTTTACACTGCATGCTGTAATTTGGGTAAGAAATGTAAAAAAATATTACGCGTTGCTGAGCCTGTCTCCCTAATCATTCATACCAACGTGACAATCTGTAAAATTGTATCATGTGTCAAGTCATTTAGAATCACTTTAGGTGCACTTTATAAAGCCTGTTTTTTTATGCTCTAACAAAATCAACACAGACGTCGGTGGAGCATATTAACTGTCCTCTTCAACCTCTCCTTGTCCCAGTTTGTAATTCTCACATGACTGGTCTGCCACGCACAACTCCAAAACCATCCTCAAGTTCGCTGATGACACAATGGTGGTAGGCTTGATCTCCGGTGACAATTAGTCAGCCTACAGGGGGGAGTGACCTGGTAGTGTGGTGCCAGAGCAACAACCTCTTCCCCCAAGGTCAGAAAGACCAAGGAGCTGATCGTGGAAAACATGAAACAAGGGTTTCATTATAGCCCTTGATGGTTTTTGTGACTGCACTTATACAAACTTTAAAAGTTCTTGAAATGTTCCCCATTGACTGACCTTCATATCTTAAAGAAACAATGGACTCTCATTTCTCTTTGCTTATTTGAGCTGTTCTTGCCATAATATGGACTTAATTTAATTTTGACAGGGCACACCTGTTAATTGAAATGCATTCCAGGTGACTACCTCATGAAGCTGATTGAGAGAATGCCAAAAGTGTGCAAAGCTGTCATCAAGGCAAAGGATGGCTATGTTGAAGTATCTCACATTTAAAATATATGTAGGTTTTTTTAACACTTTTTTTGGTTACTACATGATTTCATATGTCTAATTTCATAGTTTTGATGTCTTCACTATTCTACCATGTAGAAATTAATTTAAAATAAAGAAAAACCCTTGAATGAGTGTGTCCAACCTTTTGACTGGTACTGTAAGTATTCAGACCCTTTACTCAGTACTTTGTCAAAGCACCTTTGGCAATGGTTACAGCCTAGAGTCTTGAGTATGACGATACAAGCTTGACACACCGGTATTTGGACAGTTTCTCTTATTCTTCTCTGCAGATCCTGTCAAGCTCTGTCAGGTTGGATGGGGAGAGTTGCTGCACAGCTATTTTCTGTTCTCTCCAGTGATGTTCGATCGGGTACAAGTCCGGGCTCTGGCTGGGCAACTTAAGGACATTCAGAGACTTGTCCCTGTTGTCCTGTTGGAAGGTGAACCACCCCAGTCTGAGGTCCTGAGTGCTCTGGAGCAGGTTTTCATCAAGGATCTCTCTGTACTTTGCTCTGTTCATCTTTCCCTCGATCCCGACTAGTCTCCCAGTCCCTGCCACTGAAAAACACCCCCACAGCATAATGCTTCACCATAGGGATGGTTGCAGGTTTGAAATCAAGAGTTCAATCTTGGTTTCATCAAACCAGAAAATCTTGTTTCTCATGGTCAGAGTCTTTTGGTGCATTTTGGCGAACTCCAAGTGGGCTGTCATGTGCCTTTTACTGAGTAGTGGATTCCGTCTGGCCACTCTACCATAAAGGGCTTGATTGGTAGAGTGCTGCAGAGAGAGAGATGGGGTGTGATAAAGAAAGGAAATAGGAGAGAAAGAAAGGAAAAATAGTAAGAACAAAATAACAAACAGGAGAGAGACAGAGGGAACATTGGGGGAAAACACAGGTTGGCAACTGATTCCCAGTGATATCACTATTTACATGAATTTCTACAAAAGGTCAAATCGATGTGTTAACACATCTCAATATCCAATATTCCAAACCCCACCCACCCCCGCTGTTATGTTGTACTTTATACGATTATGATATCTCCGTCTGGTTGGCACTGACTGTTACCAGGAAAGAGTTTTAATCATATTCAGGATGGGCTGACCTTTCAGTGATATAGCCTCAACACTGCAGTACTTTCCCCCAGGCTAAACTGAAAGACATTACGGCTGTTTTTCCCCAAACACAAGCTTTATTGAGAGTGAGAGAGACAGAGAGAGCAGTTATTTCTCTTTTTTTTAATCAGTTCTCATGGAGTATTACGAAAAGTCTCACCTCCGAGCCTATTTGGGTTCTCTCAGAGAACATTGAGAGCCAAAACGTTTTTGAGAAATGGTATTAGCCCTGTGAATGCAGAAAAAGCTATATTGTACCATGAATTTAAACTATTCCAGCTAAGAGCATTTGTTTATTATGTCATGCTAGAATGATGTGAACCATGTTAAATCAAAATAAAATAAAATGTATTTACATAGCCCTTACATCAGCTGATATCTCAAAGTGCTGTACAGAAACCCAGCCTAAAACCCCAAACAGCAAGCAATGCAGGTGTAGAAGCACTGTGGCTAGGAAAAACTCCCTAGAAAGGCCAAAACCTAGGAAGAAACCTAGAGAGGAACCAGGCTATGAGGGGTGGCCAGTCCTCTTCTGGCTGTGCCGGGTGGAGATTATAACAGAACATGGCCAAGATGTTCAAATGTTCATAAATGACCTGCATGGTCAAATAATAATAATCACAGTAGTTGTCAAGGGTGCAGCAAGTCAGCACCTCAGGAGTAAATGTCAGTTGGCTTTTCATAGCCGATCATTAAGAGTATCTCTACCGCTCCTGCTGTCTCTAGAGAGTTGAAAACAGCAGGTCTGGGACAGGTAGCACGTCCGGTGAACAGGCCAGGGTTCCATAGCCGCAGGCAGAACAGTTGAAACTGGAGCAGCAGCTTGGCCAGGTGGACTGGGGACAGCAAGGAGTCATCATGCCAAGTAGTCCTGAGGCATGGTCCTAGGGCTCAAGTCCTCCGAGAGAGAGAAAGAAAGAGAGAATTAGAGAAAGCATACTTAAATTTACACAGGACACCGGATAGGACAGGAGAAGCACTGAAGATATAACAAACTGACCCTATCCCCCGACACATAAACTACTGCAGCATAAATACTGGAGGCTGAGACAGGAGGGGTCAGGAGACACTGTGGCCCACTCCGATGATACCCCCGGACAGGGCCAAACAGGAAGGATATAACCCCACCCACTTTGCCAAAGCACAGCCCCAACATCACTAGAGGGATATCTTCAACCACCAACTTACCATCCTGAGACAAGGCCGAGTATAGCCCACAAAGATCTCCGCCACGGCACAACCCAAGGTGGGAGCCAACCGAGACAGGAAGATCACGTCAGTGACTCAACCCACTCAAGTGGCGCACCCCTCCTAGGGACGGCATGAAAGAGCATCAGTAAGCCAGTGACTCAGCCCCTGTAATAGGGTTAGAGGCAGAGAATCCCAGTGGAGAGAGGGGAACCGGCCAAGCAGAGACAGCAAGGGCGGTTCGTTGCTCCAGAGCCTTTCCGTTCACCTTCACACTCCTGGGCCAGACTACACTCAATCATATGACCCACTGAAGAGATGAGTCTTCAGTAAAGACTTAAAGATTGAGACCGAGTCTACGTCTCTCACATGGGTTGGCAGACCATTCCATAAAAATGGAGCTCAATAGGAGAAAGCCCTGCCGCCAGCTGTTTGCTTAGAAATTCTAGGGACAATTAGGAGGCCTGCATCTTGTGACCATAGCATATGTGTAGGTATGTACGGCAGGACCAAAATGGAAAGATAGGTAGGAGCAAGCCCATGTAATGCTTTGTAGGTTAGCAGTGTCGTGTCTTTGGCTATGCCGGATTAAGTGATATGACATGTTACTCTATAAAATAATTTATCCGTAATTAATATTAGCTGATTGAGCTAATCATGTAAATGTAATTAACTAGAGAGTCGGGCACCACAAAATAATATTTATAGAGCTGTTATCTTCCGAATAAACTCTTAAAGACCTAGTAATATTTTACATCAATAGCAGTCAATATTAATTGTCATCTTAATTCAGTCTCATCTGAAAGTTGTAAATTCTTGGTTATCTGCACGAACCCTGGCTAACAATTTGAATCAGCAATACAAAATTGGGTTTAATTATTTATTTACTAAATACCTAACTAATCACTCAGAATTACACATACACATAATTAAATCATAACTTGATTACAAATTACGTCATAAAGGAAAACATCCCTAGTGTGCGGAACTGATATGACAGCTGGTTACACACAAAAAAAGGGTCTGGGTTTGAGTGAAAGAGCGGGAAGACTGAGGAACAAAGGGCGAAGCTGTGCTATCGTAAATACATTATCTTATGCATTCTAAATTACCGGCCATTTGGAAAAGGAAAATGCAATAAATATTTACTCTGAGCTGCGCTTCGGTAGGTTGGTGGTAGATGGAAGGCCGTGTTGCCAAACCGAGTCCTTTGTCCTTTGAAGAATGTCTCTGCTGGTAAATTGAATATGTTGTAGTAACGTCGTTGTGTGGTAGACGGGATACTCTGTCTTTTCCTTCCTAACCTGCGTTTGCATCTGCTGTTGCTAACTCAACGGCTAGGAGGTATCACTTCTGTAGTGAATAATAGTTCAAAGTTCATACCATTCGCAACCAAAGCTCACGCTGATCTTGGCTTCGTTCTGTAGTTATTATCTGAACAATTCTGACGTCGGACCGTTGTCCTCAAGTCCTCGGAACAGGATATATATAACATATTGTCGTCAAGGGCTTATATAGGAAGGGAGAGGAGGGGGTGTTTGAAAAGTTTTATAGCCCATGTCCCTTCACAGGGGAGGGCCACTGATTGAGCAGATAGTTGCTGCCCTCCTGAAAACAGCTGACTTACAGCTTTTTCATTTTTTTTGAGAGGAATGGAAGATTAGATATAGGCCGATAGTTTTTTATATTTTCTGGGTTATGGTTTGGCTTTTTCAAGAGAGGCTTTATTACTGCCATTTTTAGTGAGTTTGGTACACATCCGGTGGATAGAGAGCCATTTATTATGTTCAACATAGGAGGGCCAAGCACAGGAAGCAGCTCTTTCAGTAGTTTAGTTGGAATAGGGCCTAGTATGCAGCTTGAAGGTTTAGAGGCCATGATTATTTTCATCATTGTGTCAAGAGATATAGTACTAAAACACTTGAGTGTCTCTCTTGATCCTAGGTCCTGGCAGAGTTGTGCAGACTCAGGACTGAGCTTTGGAGGAATAGGCAGATTTAAAGAGTCCGTAATTTGCTTTCTAATGATCATGATCTTTTCCTCAAAGAAGTTCATGAATTTATTACTGCTGAAGTGAAAGCCATCCTCACTTGGGGAATGCTGCTTTTTAGTTAGCTTTGCAACAGTATCAAAAATACATTTAGGATTGTTCTTATTTTCCTCAATTAAGTTGGAAAAATAGGATGATCGAGCAGCAGTGAGGGCTCTTCGATACTGCACGGTACTGTCTTTCCAAGCTAGTCAGAAGACTTCCAGTTTGGTGTGGCGCCATTTCCGTTCCAATTTTCTGGAAGCTTGCTTCAGAGCTTGGGTATTTTCTGCATACCAGGGAGCTAGTTTCTTATGACAAATGTTTTTAGTTTTTAGGGGTGCAACTGCATCTAGGGTATTGCGCAAGGTTAAATTGAGTTCCTCAGTTAGGTGGTTAACTGATTTTTGTCCTCTGACGTCCTTGGGTAGGCAGAGGGAGTCTGGAAGGGCATCATGGAATCTTTGTGTTGTCTGAGAATTTATAGCACGACTTTTGATGCTCCTTGGTTGGGGTCTGAGCAGATTATTTGTTGCGATTGCAAACGTAATAAAATGGTGGTCTGATAGTCCAGGATTATGAGGAAAAACATTAAGATCCACAACATTTATTCCATGGGACAAAACTAGGTCCAGAGTATGACTGTGACAGTGATTGGTCCAGAGACATGTTGGACAAAACCCACTGAGTCGATGATGGCTCCGAAAGCCCTTTGGAGTGGGTCTGTGGACTTTTCCATGTGAATATTAAAATCACCAAAAATTACAATATTATCCGCTATGACTACAATGTCCGATAGGAATTCAGGGAACTCAGTGAGGAACGCTGTATATGGCCCAGGAGGCCTGTAAAGAGTAGCTAAAAAACGTGACTGAGTACGCTGCATAGATTTCATGACTAGAAGCTCAAAAGACAAAAAAGTATTTATTTTTTTGTAAATTGAAATTTACTATAGTAAATGTTAGCAACACCTCCGCCTTTGCGGGTTGCATGGGGGATATGGTCACTAGTGTAGCCAGGAGGTGAGGCCTCATTTAACACAGTAAATTCATCAGGCTTAAGCCATGTTTCAGTCAGGCCAGTCACATCAAGATTATGATCAGTGATTAGTTCATTGACTATAACTGCCTTTGAAGTGAGGGATCTAACATTAAGTAGCCCTATTTTGAGATGTGAGGTATCATGATCTCTTTCAATAATGACAGGAATGGAGGTCTTTATTCCAGTGAGATTGCTAAGGCGAACACCGCCATGTTTAGATTTGACCAACCTAGGTTGAGGCACAGACACGGTCTCAATGGGGATAGCTGAGCTGACTACACTGACTGTGCTAGTGGCAGACTCCACTAAGCTGGCAGGCTGGCTAACAGCCTGCTGCCTGGCCTGCACCCTATTTCATTGTGGAGCTAGAGGTGTTAGAGCCCTGTCTCTGTTGGTAGATAAGATGAGAGCACCCCTCCATCTAGGATGGAGTCCGTCACTCCTCAGCAGGCAAGGCTTGGTCCTGTTTGTGGGTGAGTCCCAGAAAGAGGGCCAATTATCTACAAATTCTATCTTTTGGGAGGGGCAGAAAACAGTTTTCAACCAGCGATTGAGTTGTGAGACTCTGCTGTTGAGCTCATCACTCCTCCTAACTGGGAGGGGGCCAGAGACAATTATTCGATGCCGAAACATCTTTCTAGCTTATTTACAGGCTGAAGCTATGTTGCGCTTGGTGACCTCTGACTGTTTCATCCTAACATCATTGGTGCCGACGTGGATAACAATATCTCTATACTCTCTACACTCGCCAGTTTTAGCTTTAGCCAGCACCATCTTCAGATTAGCCTTATCGTCTGTAGCCCTGTCCCCTGGTAGACAGTGTATGATCGCTGGATGATTCGTTTTAAGTCTAATACTGCGGGTAATGGAGTCGCCAATGACTAGGGTTTTCAATTTGTCAGAGCTAATGGCGGGAGGCTTCGGCGTCTCAGACCCCATAACGGGAGGAGTAGAGACCAGAGAAGGCTCTGCCTCAGACTCCGACTCGCTGCTTAATGGGGAAAACCGGTTGAAAGTTTCTGTCGGCTGAATGAGCGACACCGGTTGAGCATTCCTACAGCATTTCCCTCCAGAAGCCATGAGAAAGTTGTCCGGCTGCGGGGACCGTGCAAGGGGATTCATACTAACGTTGGTCCTGTTTGTGGGTGAGGTCTCAGGTCTCTCCAGAGATAATCGGTTGGGTTCAAGTCCGGGGTCTGGCTGGGCCAATCAAGGACATTCAGAGACTTGTCCCAAAGCCACTCCTGCGTTGTCTTGGCTGTGTGCTTAGGGTTGTTGTCCTGTTGGAAATGAATACTCACTCCAGTATGAGGTCCTGAGAGCTCTGGAGCAGGTTTTCATCAAGGATCTCTCTGTACTTTGCTCTGTTAATCTTTGCCTCAATCCTGGCTAGTCTCCCAGTCCCTGCCACTGAAAATGCTGATGCTGCCACCACCACCATAGGGATGGTTGCAGGTTTCCTCCAGATGTGACGCTTGGCATTCAGGCAAAAGAGCTCAATCTTGGTTTCATCAGACCAGAAAATCTTGTTTCTAAAGAGAGTCTTTAGGTGCCTTTTTGGCAAACTCCAAGCGGGCTGCCATGTGCCTTTTACTGTGGAGAGGTTTCCGTCTGGCCTCTCTACCATAAAGGGCTGATTGATGGTGCAGCAGAGATGGTTCCCCTTCTGGAAGGTTCTCCCATCTCCAAATAGGAACTCTAGAGCTTTGTCAGAGTGACCATCGAGTTCTTGGTCACCTCTCTGTCTAAGGCCCTTCTCCCCCGATTGACCAGTTTGGCCGGGTGGCCAGCTCTAGGATTAGTCTTGGTAGTTCCAAACTTCTTCCATTTAAGAATGATGGAGGCCACTGTGTTCTTGCGGACCTTCAATGCTGCAGAAATATGTTGGTACCCTTCCTCAGATCTGTGCCTCGAGACAATCCGGTCTCTGCGCTCTACGGACAATTCGTTCGACCTCATGGCTTGGTTTTTGCTCTGACATGCACTGCCAACTATTGGACCTTTATTAGACAGGTGTGTGCCTTTTCAAATCATGTCTAATGAATTGAATTTACCACAGGTGGACTCCAATCAAGTCGAGAAACATCTCAAGGATGATCAATGTAAATAGCTGAACTCAATTTCGAGTCTCATAGCAAAGGGTCTGAATACTTATGTAAATAAGGTATTTCTGTTTTTAGGGTTTTATACATTTGCAAAAATGTCTAAAAACCTATTTTTTCTTTGTAATTATGGGGTATTGTGTGTAGATTAATCAGGATTTGTATTTATTTAATCAATTTTAGAATAAAGCTTTAACTGAACAAAATGTGGAAAAAGTTATTGAGCCTGAATACGTTTTGAAGGCGCTGTATGTATTCATCCAACAGTAAATGTAATGTCCTAAAAAAACATTCTAGTTGTACGCTACTACCCTAAAACCTAGAAAGAATATATCCATTACTGAAATTTCCCATAGGGTACATTTAAATTAAATTACGTTGGACCAATATGGAATAGACGTTGAATTGACATCTGTGCCCAGGGGGTTAAGTCGTTCTCAGATTGGCGGGATAGTTTTTTGGCTCGATGGCCACATCGGGATTTCGAAATTCAACTGAGGGCCACACAGATGTTTTTTAATAGTTTTTTGTTGTTGTTATTTTTTATCGGTTTGCGTGCTTGAAAAGGGGCAGGTATTTGAAAATATGATTTCTTCATACTTTCTGTCTAGTTTCCCTGTAGCTCCATTCTTGTGTTTTTTTATTTATTTCTCATGTCACTAATTTTGATAAATTGTGTATTATTATTTTAAAACTTGTTGGGAAGGGCTCGTAAGCAAGCATTTCATGGTATAGTCTACACCAGTTGTGCATGTGACAAATGACATTTGATTGGATTTGTATGATCTATGTGGGTAAAATATGATAAACCCATAAAATGTAATAATTTCATATGAAATGTACTGTAACGGAAGGCCACTGACGTCTTGTCTCTGTAGATGGCTGACATCTAGGCAGCATTTTCTGTGTTTAGCATATTTAGTATTTTATTAGGATACCCATTAGCTGTTGACCAAGCTGCAGCGACACTTCTTGGGCTCCACACAGAACATGAAACATGATACATAACATTAATAGACAAGAACAGCTCAAGGACAGAACTACATACATACACATACAAAACAGCACACATAGCCTACATATCAATACATTATCTGTTTGATCTGTTTTTTAAAACCAGGTTTGCTGTTCATTTCAGCAATTAGAGATGGAAGGAAGTTCCATGCACTAATGACTGCATATAATACTGTGAAAAGACCCCTGGTGGCATATCTGGTGGGGTAAGTGTGTGTGTCAGAGCTGTGCGTAATTTGACTATGCAAACAGTTTGTAATTTTCCACACGTTATAAAAACAAGACGAAATGCAGTCAGTCTCTCTTAAACTCTTAGCCAGGAGAGACTGGCATGCATAGTATTTACATTAGCCCTCTGATGAAGCTCAAGATGTGCCGGTCTGTTCCGGTCAGCTGCAGTTTAACTAAGTCTTTCTTTGCAGCAGTTAACCACATGGCTGGACAATAATCAAGATACGACAAAACTAGAGCCTGCAGGACTTGCTTTGTAGAGTACAGTGTCTCTTTATTACGGACAGACCTCTCCCCATCTTTACAACCATTCAATCTATATGTCTTGACCATGACAGTTTACAATCTAAGGTAACACCAAGGAACTTAGTCTCCTGAACTTGTTCAACAACCAAACAATTCGTCACCAGATTCAGCTGAGTTCTAGAGCTTAGGGAATGATTTGTACCAAATACGATGCTCCTCATTTTAGAAATGTCCAGGACCAGTTTATTACTGGCCACCCATTCCAAAACTGACTACAACTCCTTGTTTAGGGTTTCAGTGACTTCATTAGCTGTGGTTGCTGACACGTATATGGTTGAATCATCGGCAATACTTTGTCAAGCTTACCAGCGTTTGTCCTGCCAGCTCCTGTCTTTTCCCAGCCTCTCTTTTTCTCATCCTCCTGGTTTTTGATCCTTGCATGTCCTGACTTTGTACCCGCCTGCCTGCCTGACCACTCTGCCTGTCCCTGACCCTGACTCTGAGCCTGCCTGCCTGACCACTCTGCCTGTCCCTGACCCTGAGCCTGCCTGACCACTCTGCCTGTCCCTGACCCTGAGCCTGCCTGACCACTCTGCCTGTCCCTGACCCTGAGCCTGCCTGCCTGACCACTCTGCCTGTCCCTGACCCTGAGCCTGCCTGACCACTCTGCCTGTCCCTGACCCCGAGCCTGCCTGCCGTCCTGTACCTTCGCTCCTACTCTGGATTATCAACCCCTGCCTGTCTTAACCTGTCGTTTGCCTGCCCTGTTGTTACAATTAACATTGTTACTTCACACAGTCTGCACTTGGGTCTTACCTTGATACCTAATAAAGCTTCCATTGAAGAAAACCCTCCGATTTCTATTAGATAGATATCCCGGAATCCACGATATGGCAGAGGTTGAAAAGCCATAAAAATGGTTATGGTCAAAAATATCAAAGGCTGCACTTTAATCTACTGCTTCCACAATCTTCTTATTATCAATTTCTTTCAACCAACCATCAGTCATTTGTGTCAGTGCAGTACATGTTGAGAGCCCTTCTTAATAAGCATGCTGAAAGTCTGTTGTCAATTTGTTTACAGATAAATTGCACTGTATTTGGTCAAACACCATTTTGCTAAGAGCTGGCAGCAAGCTTATTGGTCTGCTGTTAGAACCAGTGAAGGCCACTTTACCACTTTCGGGTAGCGGAATGACTTTGGCTTCCCTCCAGGCCTGGGGACAAACACGTTCCTCTCGGCTCCGATTAAAGCTATGACAGATAGGAGTGGCTATAGTCAGTCATTGTCATTATTGAACAATAGCAATAATTTTTCCACCTGCCCCACACTATCTTCCCAAAATTCAAACTTACAATGGTTTTCTTTCATTATTTGTTTTTTATGCATGAATACATTGGCACACTGTTCATTGTTGGCAATTTCTGCTTAAGTTTTCCCACTTTGCCAATGAAGTAATCATAAAAATAATTGGCAACATCAAATGATTTTGTGATGAATAAGACATCTGATTCGATGAAAGGTGGAGTTGAATTTGTCTTTCTGCCCCTAATTTAATTTAAAGTATGCCTGTGTTTTTTCCCATCATTCTTTATTTCATTGATCTTGGCTTCAAAATAGAAGTTCTTCTTCTTTTTGTATAGTTTAGTCACATCATTTCTCAATTTGCAGTAAGTCACCTAGTCAGATGTGCAGCCAAACTTATTAGTGTCATGTACTGTCATGTTGTGTCTTGTTTCTGTCCTTTCTCTTCACCCTGTCTCCCTCTGCTGGTCGTGTTAGGTTACCTTTTCTCCCCCTCTTTCCCCCAGCTGTCCCTTGTCTTCTCTGACTACCTCGTTCACCCCTTTTCCCACCTGTTCCCTTTTTCCCTCTGATTAGGTCTCTATATCTCTCTCTCTTTCTGCTCCTGTCTTTGTCGGATTCTTGTTTGTGTTAGTCATGCCTGAACCAGACTATCGTCATGTTTGCTGCAACCTTGTCCTGTCCTGTCGAAATCTGCCGGTCCATCTGAGCCTACCTATGTTTGGTTATTAAAGAAGCTCTGTTTACATTAATTCGCTTCTGGGTCCTCATTCACGCACCGTAACAGAGGAATCCGACCAAGAATGGACCCAGCGACTTCGGATCCTCTCCACTCAGCCGTCGAGATCCAGGGAGCGATGCTAGGCAGACACGAGCAGGAATTGTCTGCTGCTCGACATGCCGTTGAGACCCTGGCCACCCAAGTCTCCAACCTCACAGAACAGGTTCACCATCTCCGCCTCGATCCACCGGCCACTTCCAGGGCTTTCGAATCTCCGGAGCCCAGAATCAATAACCCGCCGTGTTACTCTGGGGAGCCCACTGAATGCCGCTCGTTCCTCACCCAGTGTGATATTGTGTTTTCTCTCCAGCCCAACACTTACTCCAGGAGCACTGCTCGTGTCGCCTACGTCATATCTCTCCTTACTGGACGGGCTCGTGAGTGGGGCACGGCAATCTGGGAGGCAAGGGCTGAGTGTACTAACCAGTATCAGGACTTTAAGGAGGAGATGATACGGGTTTTTGATCGATCTGTTTTTGGGGAGGAGGCTTCCAGGGCCCTGTCTTCCCTATGTCAAGGTAATCGATCCATAACAGACTACTCTATTGAGTTTCGCACTCTTGCTGCCTCCAGTGGCTGGAACGAGCCGGCTTTGCTCGCTCGTTTTCTGGAGGGTCTCCGCGCAGAGGTTAAGGATGAGATTCTCTCCCGGGAGGTTCCTTCCAGCGTGGATTCCTTGATTGAACTCGCTATTCGCATTGAGCGACGGGTTGATCTTCGTCACCGAGCTCGTGGAAAGGAGCTCGCGTTCTCCGTTGCCCCCCTCTCCGCATCACTACCATCTTCCTCTGCCGGCTCGGGTGCTGAGCCTATGCAGCTGGGAGGTATCCGCATCTCGACTAAGGAGAGGGAACGGAGAATCACCAACCGCCTCTGTCTCTATTGCGGTTCTGCTGGTCATTTTGTCACTTCATGTCCAGTAAAAGCCAGAGCTCATCAGTAAGCGGAGGGCTACTGGTGAGCGCTACTACTCCTGTCTCTCCTTCAAGATCCTGCACTACCTTGTCGGTCCATCTACGCTGGACCGGTTCGTCAGCTTCCTGCAGTGCCTTAATAGACTCTGGGGCGGAGGGCTGTTTTATGGACGAGACCTGGGCTCGGGAACATGACATTCCTCTCAGACAGTTAAGGGAGTCCACGGCCTTGTTCGCCCTGGATGGTAGTCCTCTCCCCAGGATTCAGCGTGAGACGCTACCTTTAACCCTCACTGTTTCTGGTAATCATAGCGAAACCATTTCTTTTTTAATTTTTCGTTCACCTTTTACACCTGTTGTTTTGGGCCATCCCTGGCTAGTTTGTCATAATCCTTCTATTAATTGGTCTAGTAATTCTATCCTCTCCTGGAACGTCTCTTGTCATGTGAAATGTTTAATGTCTGCTATCCCTCCTGTTTCCTCTGTCTCTTCTTCACAGGAGGAGCCTGGTGATTTGACAGGGGTGCCGGAGGAATATCACGATCTGCGCACGGTGTTCAGTCGGTCCAGGGCCACCTCTCTTCCTCCACACCGGTCGTATGATTGTAGTATTGATCTCCTTCCGGGAACCACTCCCCCCTCCACTCCCACTCCCCACTCTCTGTCGGCTCCCGAACGTAAGGCTCTCGAAGATTATTTGTCTGTAGCTCTTGACGCCGGTACCATAGTCCCCTCCTCCTCTCCCGCCGGAGCGGGGTTTTTTTTTGTTAAGAAGAAGGACGGGTCCCTGCGCCCCTGCATAGATTATCGAGGGCTGAATGACATAACAGTGAAGAATCGTTATCCGCTTCCTCTTATGTCTTCAGCCTTCGAGATCCTGCAGGGAGCCAGGTTTTTCACTAAGTTGGACCTTCGTAACGCTTACCATCTCGTGCGCATCAGGGAGGGGGACGAGTGGAAGACGGCGTTTAACACTCCGTTAGGGCACTTTGAATACCGGGTTCTTCCTTTCGGCCTCGCTAACGCTCCAGCTGTCTTTCAGGCATTAGTCAATGATGTCCTGAGAGACATGCTGAACATCTTTGTTTTCGTTTACCTTGACGATATCCTGATTTTTTCACCGTCACTCCAGATTCATGTTCAGCACGTTCGACGTGTCCTCCAGCGCCTTTTAGAGAATTGTCTTTTTGTGAAGGCTGAGAAGTGCTCTTTTCATGCCTCCTCCGTCACATTTCTCGGTTCTGTTATTTCCGCTGAAGGCATTAAGATGGATCCCGCTAAGGTCCAAGCTGTCATTGATTGGCCCGTCCCTAAGTCACGCGTCGAGCTGCAGCGCTTTCTCGGCTTCGCGAACTTCTATCGTCGTTTCATCCGTAATTTCGGTCAGGTGGCAGCTCCTCTCACAGCCCTTACTTCTGTCAAGACGTGCTTTAGGTGGTCCGTTTCCGCCCAGGGAGCTTTTGATCTCCTCAAGAATCGTTTTACATCCGCACCTATCCTTGTTACACCTGACGTCACTAGACAGTTCGTTGTCGAGGTTGACGCGTCAGAGGTGGGCGTGGGAGCCATTCTTTCTCAGCGCTCCCTCTCTGGCGACAAGGTCCACCCTTGCGCGTATTTTTCTCATCGCCTGTCGCCGTCGGAACGTAACTATGATGTGGGAAACCGCGAACTGCTCGCCATCCGCTTAGCCCTAGGCGAATGGCGACAGTGGTTGGAGGGGGCGACCGTTCCTTTTGTCGTTTGGACTGACCATAGGAACCTTGAGTACATCCGTTCTGCCAAACGACTTAATGCGCGTCAGGCGCGCTGGGCGCTGTTTTTCGCTCGTTTCGAGTTCGTGATTTCTTATCGTCCGGGCTCTAAGAACACCAAGCCTGATGCTTTATCTCGTCTCTTCAGTTCTTCAGTAGCCTCCACTGACCCCGAGGGGATTCTCCCTGAGGGGCGTGTTGTCGGGTTGACTGTCTGGGGAATTGAGAGGCAGGTAAAGCAAGCACTCACTCAAACTCCGTCGCCGCGCGCCTGTCCTAGGAACCTTCTTTTCGTTCCCGTTCCTACTCGTCTGGCCGTTCTTCAGTGGGCTCACTCTGCCAAGTTAGCCGGCCACCCTGGCGTTCGGGGTACGCTTGCTTCCATTCGCCAGCGTTTTTGGTGGCCCACCCGGGAGCATGACACGCGTCGCTTCGTGGCTGCTTGTTCGGTCTGCGCGCAGACTAAGTCCGGTAACTCCCCTCCTGCCGGCCGTCTCAGGCCGCTTCCCATTCCCTCTCGACCGTGGTCTCACATCGCCTTAGATTTTGTCACCGGACTGCCTTCGTCAGCGGGGAAGACTGTTATTCTTACGGTTGTCGACAGGTTCTCTAAGGCGGCTCATTTTATCCCCCTTGCTAAGCTTCCTTCTGCTAAAGAGACGGCACAAATCATCATCGAGAATGTTTTCAGAATTCATGGCCTTCCGTCAGACGTCGTTTCGGACAGAGGTCCGCAATTCACGTCTCAATTTTGGAGGGAGTTTTGCCGTTTGATTGGGGCTTCCGTCAGTCTCTCTTCCGGCTTTCACCCCCAGTCTAACGGTCAAGCAGAACGGGCCAATCAGACTATTGGTCGCATCTTACGCAGTCTTTCTTTTCGCAACCCTGCGTCTTGGTCAGAACAGCTCCCCTGGGCAGAATACGCCCACAACTCGCTTCCTTCGTCTGCGACCGGGCTATCTCCTTTTCAGAGTAGCCTCGGGTACCAGCCTCCGCTGTTCTCATCTCAGTTCGCCGAGTCCAGCGTCCCCTCCGCTCAGGCTTTTGTCCAACGTTGCGAGCGCACCTGGAAGAGGGTCAGGTCTGCACTTTGCCGTTATAGGGCGCAGACTGTGAGAGCTGCTAATAAGCGTAGAACTAAGAGTCCAAGATATTGTCGCGGTCAGAGAGTTTGGCTCTCCACTCAGAACCTTCCCCTTAAGACCGCTTCTCGCAAGTTGACCCCGCGGTTCATTGGTCCGTTCCGTATTTCTCAAATCATTAACCCTGTCGCAGTGCGACTTCTTCTGCCGCGATATCTTCGTCGCGTCCACCCGGTCTTCCATGTCTCCTGTGTCAAGCCCGTTCTTCGCGCCCCCGCTCGTCTTCCCCCCCCCCCCCATCCTTGTCGAGGGCGCACCCATCTACAGGGTCCGTAGGATTTTGGACATGCGTCCTCGGGGCCGTGGTCATCAGTACCTAGTAGATTGGGAGGGGTACGGTCCTGAGGAGAGGAGTTGGGTTCCCTCTCGGGACGTGCTGGACCGTGCGCTGATCGATGATTTCCTCCGTTGCCGCCAGGCTTCCTCCTCGAGTGCGCCAGGAGGCGCTCGGTGAGTGGGGGGGTACTGTCATGTACTGTCATGTTGTGTCTTGTTTCTGTCCTTTCTCTTCACCCTGTCTCCCTCTGCTGGTCGTGTTAGGTTACCTTTTCTCCCCCTCTTTCCCCCAGCTGTCCCTTGTCTTCTCTGACTACCTCGTTCACCCCTTTTCCCACCTGTTCCCTTTTTCCCTCTGATTAGGTCTCTATATCTCTCTCTCTTTCTGCTCCTGTCTTTGTCGGATTCTTGTTTGTGTTAGTCATGCCTGAACCAGACTATCGTCATGTTTGCTGCAACCTTGTCCTGTCCTGTCGGAATCTGCCGGTCCATCTGAGCCTACCTATGTTTGGTTATTAAAGAAGCTCTGTTTACATTAATTCGCTTCTGGGTCCTCATTCACGCACCGTAACAATTAGCCACTTATTTTGCACCATCTCTTTCAGCCATACAGTTTTTCAATTCCTCATCAATCCATGGAGCCTTAACAGTTCTAACAGTCAGCTTCTTAACAGGTTTATCAATAATTGGAAGAAGCAATTTCATAAATTCATCAAGTGCAGCGTCTGCATGCTCCAACAGACCAACAAATATTTTTTTACATCATCCACATAAGCGTCACAGCAAAATATGTTGTATGATCCACTATTTTAGGCCCAGCTTTTGGAACCTTGGTTCTCCTAGATATAGCCATATTGTGATCACTTCATCCAATGGGTATGGATACAGCTTTAGAACAGAGTTCTACAGTATTAGTAAAAATGTGATCAATACATGTGGATGATCTTGTTCCAGTAGTGTTTGTAAACTCCTTGGTAGGTTGATTAATAACCCAAACCAGATTACAGGCACTGGTTAGGCAGTGAGAAGCGTCCTCTTGAGCAGACAGCTTGATGAAAACCAGTTAATATTCAAGTCCCCAAGAAAGTAGACCTCTCCATTTATATCACATACACTATCCCGCATTTCACACACATTATTTAGATAGACTGTTAGCACTTGGTGGCCTATGTGTTGTGTTTATACCATTTAAAAAAAATAAACTTGTTTTCAGTTGAAGCTAATGTTTATCTCAACGAGTAGCATCTCAAAAGATAATAGAAATAGAACCACCAAACCACCTAGTCATTTCCAATAAAAACATAAACAAAATAGACTGTCCAATCGATGATACGAATCACAGATGCTATACTAGACAATCAGTGATGAACACAATGCAACAAACACCCCAAAAGAAAATGCTTTAGTTGAGGCAGGTGAACCTGCAGCCACAGTACTTCAATAACACTTGACATGAGATCTCCTCTAAGAATTACAGGGATATGGTGCTGAATAGCAACACCTCCCCCATAAATATCCCTGTCTCTTCTATAGATGTTATACCCTTGTATTGCTACTGCTGTATCATCAAAGGAATTATCTACATGAGTCTCAGAAATGGCTAATATATGAATGTTATCTGATGTTAGCAAGTTATTGATTGAAAGATCACCTTATTTCTAAGACTACATATGTTAATAAGGGACTTTTTTCAGCCCTTTCCTGGGTAACTTCTCAGAGATAGACATAATATGGAAAATAACTAATGAAGCAAACAAATATCAGTTGGTGTGCATGTAAGTGCTGCAGGGTTAAAGCTACAAACCCATAGGTTTGGCTCTCTCATCCCTTCCTGGCTTTTGGAAGGGAGGGTGGACAATTAGCATGTCATAGCGGATGTAAGCAATGTCCCCACGCGCTCTGACAGCTTTCATGGCCAGGATAAGTTATTTTCTCTTCTGGCGCACATCTTCAGGATAGTCCTTGCTGAGGAAGATGTATGTTCCCCTCAAGTTCATGACTTTTTCCAGAATCGCTACCTTGTCCTTGAACTTGGGCCGGTGTGGGTTTTCCAGTCCTGTTGGCACCCTCCAACTCAATCTTCCTGTGGTCCATCTTCAGTTTCCCAAGATCATTTATCTCACTTTGTCCTCAGATTCCGTCCAGGTTTCATGTGGAGATTCTGCAATTCCGTCTACAATAATGTTGTTCCGCCATGATTGTCCCTCGAGATAATCTGATTTCTCTGTTATTGTTCTTTTGGATTCACACACAGAACTAATGTCCTCTCTCAATGACTTACAGATTTGTCTTCTTGGCGTTTTTTTGTTTAATCTTATCAAGCTGACCCTGGGAGAACTGCAAACTGTTCTTCAGGTCCTGGACCTCCCTGGTCAAGTTGTCCATTATTTTATTAGTTGACTCCACTTGAAGCTATTTTCTTGTTGATGTAACAAATGCTAGTAGAACCCTTTTTGTTTGTTTAAAAGATCCTTAGAGAGACACCTTTGTCCTCAATAGTACTCCCGCCGGCTTTGGTCTTTGTCATGCTAGAAGCGTAGGCTACGCTTTTACTCCCTCAAATTCCAGACAGGGAATTCACAAGGAAGATGGCACTCAGCTGCTGCAGCTCATTACCCTCTGTCAGGGTCACCCGCTGCAGCTCATTATCCTCCGTCAGAGCCACCTGCTGCAGCTCATTACCCTCTGTCAGAGCCACCTGCTGCAGCTCATTACCCTCCATCAGGGCCACCTGCTGCAGCTCATTACCCTCCATCAGGGCCACCTGCTGCAGCTCATTACCCTTCGTCAGCGCCACCTGCTGCAGCTCATTACCCTCAGTCAGAGCCACCTGCTGCAGCTCATTACCCTCCGTCAGGGCCACCTGCTGCAGCTCATTACCCTCCGTCAGCGCCACCTGCTGCAGCTCATTACCCTCAGTCAGAGCCACCTGCTGCAGCTCATTACCCTCCATCAGGGCCACCTGCTGCAGCTCATTACCCTCCATCAGGGCCACCTGCTGCAGCTCATTACCCTCCGTCAGGGCCACCTGCTGCAGCTCATTACCCTCCGTCAGGGCCACCTGCTGCAGCTCATTACACTCTTTCAGAGCCACCTGCTGCAGCTCATTACCCTCCATCAGGGCCACCTGCTACAGCTCATTACCCTCCATCAGGGCCACTTGCTGCAGCTCATTACCCTCCGTCAGGGCCACCTGCTGCAGCTCATTACCCTCCATCAGGGCCACCTGCTGCAGCTCATTACCCTCCGTCAGGGCCACCTGCTACAGCTCATTACCCTCCGTCAGGGCCACCTGCTGCAGCTCATTACACTCCGTCAGGGCCACCTGCTACAGCTCATTACCCTCCGTCAGGGCCACTTGCTGCAGCTCATTACACTCCGTCAGGGCCACCTGCTGCAGCTCATTACACTCCGTCAGGGCCACCTGCTACAGCTCATTACCCTCCGTCAGGGCCACTTGCTGCAGCTCATTACACTCCGTCAGGGCCACCTGCTGCAGCTCATTACCCTCCATCAGGGCCACCTGCTGCAGCTCATTACACTCTGTCAGGGCCACCTGCTACAGCTCATTACCCTCCGTCAGGGCCACTTGCTACAGCTCATTACCCTCCGTCAGGGCCACCTGCTGCAGCTCATTACACTCCGTCAGGGCCACCTGCTACAGCTCATTACCCTCCGTCAGGGCCACTTGCTGCAGCTCATTACACTCCGTCAGGGCCACCTGCTGCAGCTCATTACCCTCCATCAGGGCCACCTGCTGCAGCTCATTACCCTCCGTCAGGGCCACCTGCTACAGCTCATTACCCTCCGTCAGGGCCACCTGCTGCAGCTCATTATCCTCCATCAGGGCCACCTGCTGCAGCTCTTTACCCTCCGTCAGGGCCACCTGCTGCAGCTCATTACCCTCCATCAGGGCCACCTGCTGCAGCTCATTACCCTCCGTCAGGGCCACCTGCTGCAGCTCATTACCCTCCGTCCGGGCCACCTGCTGCAGCTCATTACCCTCCATCAGGGCCACCTGCTGCAGCTCATTACCCTCCGTCAGGGCCACCTGCTACAGCTCATTACCCTCCGTCAGGGCCACCTGCTGCAGCTCATTACCCTCCGTCAGGGCCACCTGCTGCAGCTCATTACCCTCCATCAGGGCCACCTGCTGCAGCTCATTACCCTCCGTCAGGGCCACCTGCTGCAGCTCATTACCCTCCATCAGGGCCACCTGCTGCAGCTCATTACCCTCCATCAGGGCCACCTGCTGCAGCTCATTACCCTCCGTCAGGGCCACCTGCTGCAGCTCATCACCCTCCATGCCGGGTACGATACAAACAGAGGGGCTGATTCTTAAAGCCTGGAAATGAATACGGCCTATTGATGGACAGACTGATTATTCTGGGGGTTCATGTTTTGAAGGAGCTAATGCTAATTCAAGACGGTAGTCAGGTGGTTCTTTCTCAATTCCTCTTTCCTCGATTCCTCACATTCTGTTTCGTCACCTCCTCAAAATGCATTGGAAAAGAACGTTTGAGGGAGGGACCTTGGACCATCAACTCCAATATGGTTGATAGGAGACAAGGAGATAAGATGCGAGGAATCGAGGACAGACAGGAAAATTGAGAAAGAGCCAGCATCTAGAGTCTGTCTGTGGATGCGTACAGACAGGACAGCAACAGCTCGAGGTCCATTTCATGCTTTGTTTCTGTGTCTGTCTGGTGAAACAGTCAGATGACCCCATCAATCATGGCTAACCTGAGGTCATGTTTCCTTACAGCAGGTGTGTCAAACTCATTCCATGGAGGGCCTAGTGTCTGCTGGTTTTTCCTTTCAATTAAGACCTAGACAACCAGGTGAGGGGAGTTCCTTACTAATAAGTGACCTTGATTCATCAATCAAGTACAAGGGAGGAGCGAAAACCCGCAGAAAACCCTCCTTGGAATGAGTTTGACAAATGTGCCTTAGGTGGACCGAATAACGGCCCTCTTGAAGATTCTCCGTGGTGTTTTGTCTGTTTGTTTGTGGTAAAACTGAGCAGCTACAGTTGTAACAGTGCTGTACATTTTAGAACTTGGGGGAAGGTAGATTTTAAATGTGTAGTCTGCAACAGACAGTCTGGGTAAAGTCTGGGTGCTGGGACAAAGCAACTTCTGAGGAAAAATACATTTGTTTTGTGATTGCAACCACTTTAAAACCCCAAGCAGGGACAGAGAATGTAAAATTGCTAAAATACAGTGAACATAAAACAAGGAATCTAGAAACTAAATATATGGCTAAATGATGACTGCTGCACTGCATTTCTCTGTAGAGGCTAGATCAATCCTTCTCTGTATTGTTTGTCCCCTTCTCTTGTCTTCTTCACTTAACTCACTTTTAACTAAAGCAAGAGAGCAGGCAAATTCGGGCTTCTGAATAGATTTCATTCAGATTGAAAAAGTCAATTGAATTAGCATTGGTCAATCATTCAACCATGGTATTGATCTCCTACCCATGGAAATATCTAGATGGCAGCTGACTAACGTTTGATTGATTACACCTAAGACCTAACATGGGATTTCCAGTCCCTTACATCAATTCTCTCACAATGACAACACATCTCGTTGATAATGACAACACATCACGTTGATAATGACAACACATCAACTCGATAATGACAAAACATCAATTGGATAAGGACAACACATCATGTTGATAATGACAAAACATCATGTTGATAATGACAACACATCACATTGATAATGACAACACATCAAGTTGATAATGACAACAGATCAAGTTGACAATGACAACAGATCAAGTTGACAATGACAACACATCAAGTTGATAATGACAACACATCACGTTGATAATGACAACACATCACGTTGATAATGACAACACATCACGTTGATAATGACAACACATCATATTGATAATGACAACACATCACGTTGATAATGACAACACATCAAGTTGATAATGACAACACATTAAGTTGATAATGACAACACATCACGTTGATAATGACAACACATCAAGTTGATAATGACAACACATTAAGTTGATAATGACAACACATCACGTTGATAATGACAGCACATCACGTTGATAATGACAACACATCAAGTTGATATCGGCAGCTATCAGTACTTGATACAGTTCCACTGTGAAACATTGAGTGGTATGACAAAAGGCTTTGGAGCTGCAACTCTAAATACATTTCTTCATAACTGCATTGTTTTTCCATTCATAGATAAGGTCCAAGTCTGCGAGAGAGAGCAGTATGCCTGTATTGTAGCTGTATGTTTACATGCTTTAACTTCATAAAGCAGAGAATGGATGGAGAGGCACATAGATACTATCCATTGTTATTATAATACATCCCATTTTTTATAATACTTCTCAAGGGTATATTGTCCAGCCAGGGGATGCAGAGAGATGGTTAAGAGCCCTGGAGATATTCCCGTTGTTCATCCATCACTGGGGTAGTTGTAGGAGCTATGATTCTGTTACCACAGTTCGTCCATTGTGGCTCTGAGGCACTGATAAAGATGAATGTCCCTAGCTATGATTCTGTTACCACAGGTCGTCCATTGTGGCTCTGAGGCACTGATAAAGATGCATGTCCCTAGCTATGATTCTGTTACCACTGGCAGTCCATTGTGGCTCTGAGGCACTGATAACACACCCCAGCCTGTACCTTCTCTGTATGGCTCACAGCCTACAGCCATGCCCCAGCCATAATTGTACACATCAATAAACCTTTCACATCATATCTGACCCACACTCCTTCTTGTGCACACACACACGTGTGCAGGCAGGACACACACGAGCACACACACATAGAGACATGATTCCATTGAAATGGAAGATGGTGGCATGGGTGAAATTATATCTATATTGCTCACAGGGCAGTGTTCATGTTGGCACTCTTTTTTTTAGATTTAGTCTAGTCTTAGTCATTTTGACTAAAATATCATTAAGTCTTAATCACATTTTTGTCATTTGAATAATGATTTAGTCTAGTTATTGTCGAAATGATGGAACCAGTGGGCCATTTTAGTCAACTAAATGCCCTTTCATTTTAGTCATTACATTTGGTATTGCCTCATTAACCTATAGTAAACATACATCGCTGACTTCCATGTGTACAAACATACATAGCCTTGTCCTACCAACATGTTTTTTTTGCATAACATCCTATTCTCTTCCCAACAGCAGAAATATGACAACCATACAGTATGTAGGAATATATAAGAATTACTGTAACTCCTCAGGGTGCTTTCACATATCCCCTTATGATCTGGATCCTGGAGCGTTTGGTGCCCTGAACTGCGCTATAAAGCATGTGTGAAATGCAAATGAACCCTGGCTGAAACAAATCCTGGACCTGCGTGATTAGACCAGTGGTTCTAGGCCTCCTGAGTGTAGCAGCGGTCTAAGGCACTAGAGGAGGGTTTGTCCTTGTCCCATCTCGCTCAAGTGACTCCTTGTGGCGGGCCGGGCGCATGCACTCTGACTTCAGATACCAGAGGTACAGTGTTTCCTCCGACACATTGGTGAGCCTGGCTTTCGGGTTAAGCAAGCAGTGTGGCTTGGCAGGATCGTGTTTCGGGGGACGCGTGGCTCTCGATCTTCGACTCTCCCGAGTCTCCCGAGTCCGTACGAGAGTTGCAGCGATGGTCGAGTTCGAATCATAACATCAGTGATCTTAGGGGCTGGAAAGTCAGAGATCTAGAAAGAGGCCTGAGTTCCCAACTTGGAATTCTGAGTTGGATCACTGTTCAGAATGAATTTCCCCAGTCTAAGCTCTTTTTTTCCCCCGAATTCCCAGTTGTCTTGAATGCACTGAAGTCGGAAGTCTGAGATTTCCCCGATATCAGTAGAGGCTGCTGAGGGGATGATGGCTCATAATAATGGCTGGAACGGGTTAGTGAGAGAATGGAATGGTATCAAACATAAGAAAACCATGTTTCCATTCCATTTACTCCATTGCAACCATTATTATGAGCCGTTCTCCCCTCAGCAACCTCCACTGACAGATATAGTGTTGTGGCAAGAGGAATTTAGTCAATAAATTGTTTGCTATTCCTTTTCCTTCTTTTTGTGCCACCAAATGTTTGCATATAGGCTACTGGTAATGTTACCAGGGCCACTTTAAGTTGCAAAACGTTATTGAACATTGCAGATAGAAATTCCATGAATAGAGCCAGTGTTATTAATTATTCAACATATCAGAGAGGCATGTTTATTCTACATAGCATATTTCTATCTGAACGTTCCAAAACTATGAGTCCTGCTGAATGCGCCTCGGGTTATTAGCTAGAGGTAGCTGATGAGGTAACATGACTGAACAAGGTGTAGCCTAAACAAATGGTTAACAGTCAGGTCCACAAGTAGCCTAGTTTTCGAATGGCCTGTGATATGTAAAATGCGGCCTGCCAATGCACAATAGAAATAAAAAAAACGTAGCGCCGGTATTATGGGTCATATCTAGAAACTGCTTACAGGTTATTGATGCACAAAAACAACCAGTATGGTGCTATAAAAAAGCTGTTTTCTCTGAGGAAAAGAGGGAGACTTGGCTACGTTGGCTACAGGACCTAGCTATGAAATGCAGTAGGGAAAGTGTGAAGGGTAAGCCAGACTACAAATTCAAAGACAGTCTACTTTTCTATACTCAAGGGAGAGAAAAACACACTGTAGTTACTGTTGTTTTACTTTTAAACTCAATGCTGCTATTGTTTTAAATTCTGTAAGGCAGTTTGTATCTCTTAAAGAGACAAAGGGTAGCTAACTAGAAGGCTGGTGTTGACTGGTTAGCTACGGGGAAGAAAGAGAGTTGCCTGCGCAATTTGTGGAGCCGAAGAAGAGCCTGTCTGCCTACACTCATCACTTGATCCCCCACAGCTCAACAGCTGAATTAGTCTGTGTGTGGAGGGTGTGGCGCATCCTTCCCACTGCTGAACAGAACTTCGCATCTGTGCTACTAATATTAATTGTGCTTATCACTGAAAAGCTCTCGTTCTCACCCAAAATTTTGTCCAGCCCACTTTGTAGTCCGGTTTTAGTCACAGAGATAATTTTGTCTCTTCTCGTTTTTGTCAACTGAAATGAAGAATAATTTTATTTTAGTTATTTTAGTTATTGTTTTTTCTATTTTTGTCTATTTAGGCAGCTAAAGTCTCGTCAATTACCACAGAAAAATAAGTGTTTGACAAATATTTTAGTCACTATTTTTGTTGACGTAATTACCACTGTCACAGGGTAGGGCTTAAAGCGGAAAACACTGTCTATATACCATCTGTGTGGTTTACAGTCTGCATCGGGCCTCTCTCTCTCATCAGTGATCTGGTGTGTCTGCGGGGAAATGGCTCTATAACTCATTTACACCCGCTGTCAATGCGTGGCCAGAGCCGGGGAGGGATACGCTCTCTTTTCCTGCCATTAACAGGGGGTCTATATTTAAAGCAGCTGTGACGGTGGAAGGATATGTCAAGCGAGCTCCTGCTTGGGTCTTCAGACAGTAATATGTGCATTCTGGATGGAAATTGTGGTCAGCTTCAAACACCTCTTCAGACGCACATTCAATTATTTTTCTTGGGTTGACAAAAAATAGACTGTTATCCACAACGCCATGAGTTTGTCCTGACTAACCAGGTGACCTGACCAGGAAAAACTCTAGATCCAGAGATACAAACTATGAGATATAACAACAGGTTAAATGCTTTACATTCAAATAAATTACATTAATTTGTTAAATTAAGAGTACACAAAATGGCTACTGTCTTATCTTCTGGGAGGCGGATTGAAACGTTAATGATGTCATTTGATCATGAGGGGCCCTGCCTGTCAAGAAGGCTTTAAACACATCCATTTGTTTGTCCAAAACTTGGTTGAAATCTGCTCTTCACTGCTCTGAGTTGGATTAAGAAACACAGTACTTTGACATGAATTGCTCTCTCTCTCTCTCTCTAGCCTCACCACTGATTCCCCACAGTTTCCAATTATTGATTGGTCTTATGAAGAGGTGAAGGTCCTGGGATTTAGACAAGATTCAAAAGGAGACGGGTTTCAAAAAGTGGCCACATCAGCAGTAGAATTTCAATCTCGATGAGAGAGAGAGAGAGAGAGAGAGAGAGAGAGAGAGAGAGAACAGACTCAGTGAGCATAGCCTTGCTATTGAGAAAGGCCGCCATAGGCAGACATGGCTCTCAAGAGAAGACAGGCTATGTGCTCACTGCCCACAAAATGAGGTGGAAACTGAGCTGCACTTCCTAACCTCCTGACAAATGTATGACCATATTAGAGAGACATATTTCCATCAGATTACACAGACCCACAAAGAGTTCGAAAACAAATCCAATTTTGATAAACTCCCATATCCACTGGGTGAAATTCTATCACAGCAGGGTGTGCTATCACAGCAGCAAGATTTGTGACCTGTTGCCACGAGAAAAGGGCAACCAGTGAAGAACAAACACCATTGTAAATACAACCCATATTTATGCTTATTTATTGTATCTTGTGTCCTCTAACCATTTGTACATTGTTAAAACACTGTATACATATAACATGACATTTGTAATGTCTTTATTGTTTTGAAACTTCTGTATGTGTAATGTTTACTGTTAATTTTTATTGTTTATTTCACTTTATATATTCACTTTATATATTATCTACCTCACTTGCTTTGGCAATGTTAACACGTTTTCCATGCCAATAAAGCCCTTGAATTGAATTGAATTGAATTGAACTGAGAGACTGACATTTGAATGTGGTAACTACTGTTATAAAGAAATGTAATTGTCGAGGAAAAATGATACCTTAGAACGTTTATGGTCATCAGATGAAATGTAACTGAGAAAGGAGAATGTAAATGGGTTATTATCTATACTGGGGGGGATACATTTGGTTTTATTATAACTGAACCAGTGTTCCTGGATGCAGACAAACCAAGTTGAAACCAAACACTGATGCTGATTGGTCTCCGGTTGTCACGTTCTGACCTCTATTTCCTTTGTGTTGTATTTATTTAGTATGGTCAGGGCGTGAGTTGGGTGGGCAGTCTATGTTTGTTTTTCTATGTTGTGGGGCAGTTCTATGTTTTCGGCCTAGTATGGTTCTCAATCAGAGGCAGGTGTCATTAGTTGTCTCTGATTGAGAATCATACTTAGGTAGCCTGGGTTTCATTGTGTGTTTGTGGGTGATTGTTCCTGTCTTTGTGTTTGCACCAGATCGGGCTGTTTTGAGTTCTCACGTTTCTTGTTTTCGTTAGTTTGTTCATGTATAGTGTCTTCATTAAAATACAATGAACAACCACCACACTGCGTTTTGGTCCGCCTCTACTTCACAACAAGAGAACCGTTACAGAATCACCCACCACAACAGGACCAAGCGGTGTGGTAATGGGCAACGGAAAAAGCAGCAGCAGGAGCAGCGCGAGGAGGTATGGATGGACATGGGAGGAGGAATTAGACGGAAGAGGACCCTGGGCTCAGCCAGGAGAATATTGCCGTCCCAAAGAAGAACTGGAGGCGGCGAAAGCGGAGAGGCGCTGGTATGAGGAGGCAGCGCGGCGTCGTGGATGGAAGCCCGGGAGTCAGCCCCAAAAATTTCTTGGGGGGGGGGCTAACAGGGAGTAGGGCTACGCCAGGTAGGAGACCTGAGCCAACTTCCTGTGGTTACCGGGGGGCTGGAGAGACCGGGCAGGCACCGTGTTATGCTGTGGAGCGCACGGTGTCCCCAGTGCGGGTGCACAGCCCGGTGCGGTACATTCCAGCTCCGCGTATCGGCCGGGCTAGAGTGGGCATCGAGCCAAGTGCCATGAAGCCGGCTCTACGCATCTGGTCTCCAGTGCGTCTCCTTGGGCCGGCTTACATGGCACCAGCCTTGCGCACGGTGTCCCCGGTTCGCCTGCATAGCCCAGTGCGGGCTATTCCACCTCGCCGCACTGGCAGGGTGACCAGTGCGCCTGCACGGCCTGGTCTATCCGTCACCACCTCCACGCACCAGCCCTCCGGTGGCAGCTCCCCGTACCAGGCTGTCTCTCCGGCCCATCCTTGCAGGGGCTCTCTCCTCTCCAGCGCTGCCGGAGTCTCCCGCCTCTCCGGCGCTACCAGAGCCTTCCTCCTCTCCAGCGCTGCCGGAGTCTCCCGCCTCTCCGGCGCTACCAGAGCCTTCCTCCTCTCCAGCGCTGCCGGAGTCTCCCGCCTCTCCGGCGCTACCAGAGCCTTCCTCCTCTCCAGCGTTGCCGGAGCTTCCCGTCTGCCCAGCGCCGCCAGCGCCGCCCGTCTGCCCAGCGCCGCCCGTCTGCCCAGCGCCGCCCGTCTGCCCAGCGCCGCCCGTCTGCCCAGCGCCGCCAGCGCCGCCCGTCTGCCCAGCGCCGCCAGCGCCGCCCGTCTGCCCAGCGCCGCCAGCGCCGCCCGTCTGCCCAGCGCCGCCAGTGCCGCCCGTCTGCCCAGCGCCGCCAGTGCCGCCCGTCTGCCAGGAGCCGCCAATGCCGCCCGTCAGCCAGGAGCCGCCAGTGCCGCCCGTCAGCCAGGGGCCGCCAGTGCCGCCCGTCAGCCAGGGGCCGCCAGTGCCGCCCGTCAGCCAGGGGCCGCCAGTGCCGCCAGTCAACCAGGGGCCGCTAGAGCCCCTCCGCCCGGAGCAGCTGCCCCTATGTCCCGAGCAGCTGCCCCTCTGTCCCGAGCAGCTGCCCCTCTGTCCCGAGCAGCTGCCCCTCTGTCCCGAGCAGCTGCCCCTCTGTCCCGAGCAGCTGTCCCTCTGTCCCGAGCAGCTGTCCCTCTGTCCCGAGAAGCTGCCCCTCTGTCCCAAGCAGCCCCTCTGTCCAGTGGGGTCATTGAGAGGGGTGGGCATGGTGAGTAAGCCACGGAGGCGGACAATAAGGCGGACTAAGACAATGGCGAAGTGGGGTCCGCGTCCCGCGCCAGAGCCGCCACCGCGGACAGACGCCCACCCAGACCCTCCCCTATAGGTCAAGGTTTTGCGGCCGGAGTCCGCACCTTTGGGGGGGGGTACTGTCACGTTCTGACCTCTATTTCCTTTGTGTTGTATTTATTTAGTATGGTCAGGGCGTGAGTTGGGTGGGCAGTCTGTTTGTTTTTCTATGTTGTGGGGCAGTTCTATGTTTTCGGCCTAGTATGGTTCTCAATCAGAGGCAGGTGTCATTAGTTGTCTCTGATTGAGAATCATACTTAGGTAGCCTGGGTTTCACTGTGTGTTTGTGGGTGATTGTTCCTGTCTTTGTGTTTGCACCAGATCGGGCTGTTTTGAGTTCTCACGTTTCTTGTTTTCGTTAGTTTGTTCATGTATAGTGTCTTCATTAAAATACAATGAACAACCACCACACTGCGTTTTGGTCCGCCTCTACTTCACAACAAGAGAACCGTTACACCGGTGAGTCATTTGTGAGCCAATAAGTTCCTGTTACTTACAGTAGATGTTCCCCTTTCATTCTTAAACTTCAAAACCAATCAAAATACACCACAGGCTCTGTATACAGTACATTCAGCATATAGGTTGATAATGGTGACATGGTTGTTAGGAACATCAACCTTGCTATTATGACAGAATGAATTCACTTACAGTACATAATGCTTCTGTACTAATTACACTTAATGCTGTTCGTTCTTATTCTATAGTGTGCAGTATGCTTTGGTCAAACACCATCTCTATCCCAATATAACTTATAATTGTCTTATTAGTAGCTGGTGTATAGAGGAGAGGATAAATGTCCAGTTCCCCTACAAGTGGCTTCATTCCTGTATAACACATTGGAATAACACTGACAGGGATGTCATATGTATTTAAATGGAACAACTCTCTTTATGTAAGGGATTTCCTCCTCTTCTTCCGAAGAGGAGAGGCGAGAAGGATCGGAGGACCAATATGCGGCGTGGTAAGTGTCCATGGTTCTTTTAATAAGAAATACTACACATGAACGCAACTGAAATACAAAAACAATAAATGTGGAACGAACTAAACCCAAAACAGTACCGTGTGGTGAAAAACACAGACACGGAAACAACCACCCACAAATCCCAACACAAAACAGGCTACCTAAATATGGTTCCCAATCAGAGACAATGACTAACACCTGCCTCTGATTGAGAACCATATTAGGCCAAACATAGAAATAGACAAACCAGACACACAACATAGAATGCCCACCCAGCTCACGTCCCGACCAACACTAAAACAAGGAAAACACACAAGAACTATGGTCAGAACGTGACACTTTATCACTGGTTCATGGTTGAATTAGAAAGTGATTGCTTAAATGGACATCCCAGTTGCAATCATGTTGTGAAAAGATTTCATTAAAAGGGTGTGTAAAATTTGTACAGTACTCAACATGTTCCAATGATGGGTCCTTCCCTTAGTTTGTCAGAAATGACCTGGAACCCAAACAATTATTTGAAAGTCCTGGGCATATTTTTGGGAGGGTTTAACATCATTTGAGCATTGTGTTATGTGAATATTGACCATATCAGATAGAGTAATCAAAACGAAATATTATTCCAAATTAGCTTATAATACTCCTACTTTGATCTTATATGGCTAGTGAAGATAGATGGCAATGTAAAATACAACAATAACCCAATGAAATCTGAAAATAATAAATACCCAGATCATTATCTTTGGAAAAAGTCAATTGAAACCATGTTATTCTTCTATAACATAAGCTGATGTAAAGGATAGTCAATGTAACCACTCTAGTCATTATGCAGAACTTGAAACATGTTTAACATGTATTTAGCTTTTACAGTAGCTCTCTGTGTGAGCTATTATGTCTCATGTTTCTCTACATGCTCCCCTCATTATCCCAGCCATAGCACTGATTATCTAAGGCCCCATAATTGCTGCAATTATCATTCAAACTACTGTAGCTTGTTCCGCCTGGGCCATATGACCCGGAGACCCCTCTGGTGTTCTACTCAATCTCAGACATACTGGACAGCTACCACATCTTATTAACAGGTAGAGAGTACTGTACCACATCTTATTAACAGGTAGAGAGTACTGTACCACATCGTATTACCTGTTAATAAGATGTGGTACAGTAGTCTCTAACAGGTAGAGAGTACTGTACCACACATCTTGTACCACATCTTATTAACAGGTAGAGAGTACTGTACCACATCTTAGTAACAGGTAGAGAGTACTGTACCACATCTTATTAACAGGTAGAGAGTACTGTACCACATCTTATTAACAGGTAGAGAGTACTGTACCACGTCTTAAAGCTACATGTCTTAATAGTAGCTTGTGTACAGAGGAGTAGAAAGAGAGATAGGGGGTGAGAGAGAGCGAGGGGGAGAGAGGGGGCGAGAGAGTGAAAGAGAGTGGGAGACAGAGAGAGTGAGAGGAGGGAGAGGAGGAGAGAGGGGAGAGGAGGAGAGAGATGGGAGCAAGAGAGGGGAGAGAGAAAGAAAGAGAGAAAGAAAGAAAGAAAGAAAGAGAGAAAGAAAGAAAGAAAGAGAGTATCATCTAGCACAGTACAGTACAACAACATGACAGCTGAGGTTTAATAATAATAATCAACGCCTGCCAGGGTTGATTTCCTTGGCTGTCAGGAGGGTTGAGGGCTGGCCGCTGGGCACTGGATTAGTACTGGTTAAAAACATCCCTGGGAGAATTATTGATGTCAGTTTTAATGTACAGACGCCGTTTTTAATTTAGCTAAGAGGAGTTCTACTAGCTGTATTAAAATCAATCAATCAATTCATCATGTTTTGTGTAATTAAGGCCCTAAAAGCTATGGATTGAAATAAAGTAAGATGACAGGAGGGCTTTAGAAGGCCCTATTGGTGGAGTATATATAGCTTTAGTTTCATCAGCAAATCCTCATTTAGTTGAGTACAGTATCCTCCTGAGTCTCTGAGGAGACAGACTGTTCTGCTGTAGAGGAAATGACAATCAATCAAATGTATTTATAAAGCCCTTCTTACATCAGCTGATGTCACAAAGTGCTGTACAGAAACCCAGCCTAAAACATCAAACAGCAAGCAATGCAGGTGTAGAAGCACGGTGGCTAGGAAAAACTGCCTAGAAAGGCCAGAACCTAGGAAGACACCTAGAGAGGAACCAGGCTATGAGGGGTGGCCAGTCCTCTTCTGGCTGTGCCGGGTGGAGATTATAACAGAACATGGCCAAGATGTTCAAATGTTCATAAATGACCAGCAGGGTCAAATAATAATAATCACAGTGGTTGTCGAGGGTGCAACAGGTCAGCACCTCAGGAGTAAATGTCAGTTGGCTTTTCATAGCCGATCATTCAGAGTTCCTCTACAGCTCCAGCTGTCTCTAGAGAGTTGACAACAACAGGTCTGGTACAGGCAGCATGTTCGGTGAACAGGTCAGGGTTCCATAGCCGCAGGCAGAACAGTTGAAACTGGAGCAGCAGCACGGCCAGGTGGACTGGGGACAGCAAGGAGTCATCAGGCCAGATAGTCCTGAAGCATGGTCCTAGGGTTCATGTCCTTTGAGAGAGAGAAATAAAGGAGAGAAAGAGAGAAAGAGAAAAAGAGAAAAGGAGAGAGAGAATTCGAGAGAGCATACTTAAATTCACACAGGACACCGGATAAAACAGGAGAAATACTCCAGATATAACTGGAGGTAGAGACAAAGGGGGTCAAGAGACACTGTGGCCCCGTCCAACGATGCCCCCGGACAGGGCCAAACAGGCAGGATATAACACCACCCACTTTGCCAAAGCACAGCCCCCACACCACTAGAGGGATAACTTCAACCACCAACTTACCATCCTGAAACAAGGCCGAGTAAGCCCACAAAGATCTCCGCCACGGCACAACGTAAGGGGGGCGCCAACCCAGACAGGAAGATCATGTCAGTGACTCAACCCACTCAAGTGACACACCTCTCCTAGGGACGGAATGGAAGAGCATCAGTAAGCCAGTGACTCAGCCCCTGTAATAGGGTTAGAGGCAGAGAATCCCAGTGGAGAGAGGGGAACCGGCCAGGCAGAGACAGCAAGGGCGGTTTGTTGCTCCTGTGCCTTACCATTCACCTTCACACTCCTGGGCCAGACTACAGTCAATCATAGGACCTACTGAAGAGATGAGTCTTCAATAAAGACATAAAGGTTGAGACCTAGTCTGCGTCTCTCACATGGATAGGCAGACCATTCCGTAAAAATGGAGCTCTATAGGAGAAAGCCCTGCCTCCAGTTGTTTGCTACTACAATCTGCTGGTGAGGTTCTCCGTGATTCTGTAGTGGTCAATACTCTGCTGTATAACGCTCACAGCCATAGTGGATCAAATGCATATATAGGCCCATGCTATCAGTTAAAAATGTATATAATCAGTTAAAGAATCTAAAAAGACTATAACAAACACAACATAAAGGGTCCAAAACCCATTTATAAATGTTTAAATGATGAATAATGACTGATGCTTTCCTCTGTGCTCTCGCCTTGACTGTCCTGTCCTGAGCGTTCAGTGGAAGAGAACCCTGGAGGGGGTAGAAAGAGAGGGAGGAGAGGAGGGACGACACAGTTGTCTGCTATAGAAGGCTCTACTGTCTTCCAGCTGCTCCAAGGGGAAATTTATATTGTGAAGTACTTATTAAACCTTTATGATCCCCACACGTCTTAAAGTGACTACCATCTATAATCCAACATATCTTAAAGTGACTACCATCTATAATCCCAACATGTTTTAGTGACTACCCTCTATAATCCCAACATGTTTTAGTAACTACCGTCTATAATCCCCACCAGTCTTAAAGTGACAACCATCTATAATCCCAACATGTTTTAGTAACTACCATCTATAGTCCCCACACGTTTTAAAGTGACTACCATCTATAATCCCTGCACTCCTTAAAGTGACTACCATCCAAAATCCCAACATGTTTTAGTGACTACCATCTATAATCGCCCATGTTTTAAAGTGACTACCATCTATATTCCCCAAGTAAATTTTTACAAATTTACTTAACTGACTTGCTTAGTTAAATAAAGGTTAAGAACAAATTATTATTTACAATGATGGCCTACCCCGGCCAACCCCGGAAGACGCTGGGCCAATTGTGCGCCGCCCTATGGGACTCCCAAACACGGCCGGATGTGATACAGCTTGGAATCAAACCAGGGAGTGTAGTGACGCATTTTGCACTGAGATGCAGTGCCTTGGACCGCTGCATGACTTGGGAGTCTTAAGGTGACTACCATGTATTTTTAAAATTTCACCGTTATTTTACCAGGTAGGCCAAGTTCTCATTTACAACTGGACAAGATAAAGCACAGCAGCGCGACACAAACAACACAGAGTTACACATGGGATAAACAAACGTACAGTCAATAACACAATAGAAAAATCTATATACAGTGTGTGCAAATGTAGTAAGATTAGGGAGGTAAGGCAATAAATAGGCCATAGTAGTGAAATAACTACAATATAAAAATCAACACCGGAGTGATAGATGTGCAGAAGATGAATGTGCAAGTAGAGATACTGGGGTGCAAAGTAGCAAAAAAAAAAAATAACAATATGGGGATGAGGTACTTGGGTGTGCTATTTACAGATGGGCTATGTACAGTTGTCATGATCGGTAAGCTGCTCTGAGAGCTGATGCTTAGAGTTAGTGAGGGAGATATAAGACTCCAGCTTCAGTGATTTTTGCAATTCGATCCAGTCATTGGCAGCAGAGAACTGGAAGGAAAGGCAGCAAAAGGAGGAGTTGGCTTTAGGGATGACCAGTGAAATATACCTGCTGGAGCACGTGCTACGGGTGCGTGATGCTATGGTGACCAGTGAGCTGAGATAAGGCGGGGCTTTACCTAGCAAAGACTTATAGATGACCTGGAGCCAGTGGGTTTGGCGACGAATATGAAGTGAGGGCCAGTCAACGAGAGCATACAGGTCGCAATGGTGGGTAGTATATGGGGCTTTGGTGACAAAACGGATGGCACTTTGATAGACTGCATCCAATTTGCTGAGTAGAGTGTTGGAGGCTATTTTGTAAATTACATCACTGAAGTCAAGGATCGGTAGGATAGTCAGTTTTACAAGGGTATGTTTGGCAGCATGAGTGAAGGATGCTTTGTTACAAAATAGGAAGCCTATTCTAGATTTGATTTTGGATTGGAGATGCTTCACGTGAGTCTGGAAGGAGAGTTTACAGTCTAACCGGACACCTAGGTATTTGTAGTTGTCCACATATTCTAAGTCAGAACCGTCCAGAGTAGTGATGCTAGACAGGCAGGCAGATGCGGGCAGCGATCGGTTGAAAAGCATGCATTTAGTTTTACTTGCATTTAAGAGCAGTTGGAGGCCATGGAAGGAGTGTTGTATGACATTGAAGCTCGTCTGGAGGTTTGTTAACACAGTGTCCAAAGATGGGCCAGAAGTATAAAGAATGCTGTCGTCTGCGTAGAGGTGGATTAGAGAATCACCAGCAGCAAGAGTGACATCATTGATGTATACAGAGAAGAGAGTCGGCCCGAGATTTTAACCCTATGGCACCCCCATAGAGACTGCCAGAGGTCCGGACAACAGGCCCTCCGATTTGACACACTGGCGAGGCAGTCATTTGATAAACCATGGCTGTTGAGTCTGCCGATATTAATGCAGTAATTGGCCGAAAGCCTTGGCTTTGAGTCGAAAGCCTTGGCCAGGTCAAAGACAGCTGCACAGTACTGTCTTTTATCAATGGCGGTTATGATTTTGTTTAGGACCTTGAGCGTGGCTGAGGTGCACCCATGACCAGCTCGGAAGCCAGATTGCATAGCGGAGAAGGTACGGTGGGATTCGAAATGGTCAGTGATCTGTTTGTTAACTTGGCTTTCGAAGACTTTAGAAAGGCAGGGTAGGATAGATATAGATCTGTAACAGTTTGGGTCTAGAGTGTCTCCCCCTTTGAAGATAGGGATGACCGCTGCAGCTTTCCAATCTTTAGGGATCTCAGACGATAAGAAGAGAGGTTGAACAAGCTCGTAATAGGGGTTGCAACAATTGCGGCTGATTTGTAGGGGTCCAGATTTTGTAGCTCTTTCAGAACATCAGCTATCTGGAGTTGGGTGATGGAGAAGTGGGGGAGACTTGGGCAAGTTGTTGTGGGGGGTACAAAGCTGTTGACCGGGGTAAGTGGAAAGCATGGCCAGCCGTAGAAAAATGCTTACTGAAATTCTTGATTATCGTGGATTTATCGGTGGTGACAGCTGTGAGGAGGTGCTCTTATTCTCCATGGACTTTACAGTGTACCAGAACTTTTTTGAGTTTATGCTACAGGATGCAAATTTCTGTCAGGAAAGCAAATGCTAGCTTTTTCAAACTGCCTGTGTATATTGGTTCCTAACTTCCCTGAAAAGTTGCATATGACGGGGGCTATTCGACAATAATGCAGTAAGCCACAGGATAATCCCCACATCTTAAAGTGACGACCATTTATTATCCCCACATTTTTTAAGGTGACTACTATTTGTAATCCCCATGTCTTAAACTGACTACCATCATTCCTGTTCCTAAGAATTCTTAAGGCTTCATGCCACAATGATTAACGCCCTTTAGCACTCACATCTGTATTCATGAAGTGCTTTGAGAGGCTGGTTATGGCAGTCTTTAACTCCACCATCTTTGAAACCCTAGACACACTCCAATTTGCATACCGCCCCAACAGATCCATAGACGATGCAATCTCTATTGCACTCCACACTGCTCTCACCCACCTATTTAAGAGGAATACCTATGTGAGAATGCTGTTCATTGACTACAGCTCAGCATTCAACACCATAGTGCCCTCCAAGCTCATCACTAAGCTAAGGACCCTGGGACTGAACACTTCCCTCTGCAACTGATCCTGGACTTCCTGACAGGCCGGCCCCAGGTGGTGAGAGTAGACAACAACACATCCGCCACACTGACCCTCAACACAGGGGCCCCTCAGGGGTGCGTGCTTAGTCCCCGCCTGTACTCCCCATTCTCCCACGACTCTATGGCCGCGCACGACTCCAACACCATCATTAAGTTTGCTGACAACACGATAGCGGTTGGCCAAAACAAATAAAGGTAAAGTGTGATTATTATTTTACAAAAGGCTCCGTGCTTGTTAGTTCACAAAAGGTACGGGTGTTTGTTCATGAAAGGCATGGGTGTTTGTTCACGAAAGACACAGGTGGGGTACAGGTGCGGTGAGATTATTTAAGATACTCTTTGAAGAGTGTTGGGGATGTATCAGAATAGTTGGGTAACATAGATAAGATGTTTTCTTTTCATTATATGCTTGTGAGTTACTTCTCATTTAGAATGTATCTTGTTGTACTATAGTGGTGGCCATTTGCAGTTATCCTTTTTCTGTCCTGGGTTCAGTTACTTGGGCCGCAGAGAGGGGAGAGGCAAAGCTTGTCTTCATATGTAAACATATCTTTTAAACCATGTGAAGGGATGATTGAGGGGGAACCAATTATCTCTTGGCTCCACAATGTCTGTGTGCCAGTCACTGTGTCTCTGTGATCTTGTCCAGGAGAGCTGTATTTTATATATGCTAGTAGATGAGGTTTTGTTTTTGGTCCTGAGTGGTACTAAGAGTGAGATAAGAACATAGTTTAGGAGACAAAGCTGAACGATAATTTATAGCTAATGCTGTCTGGCTATGGGATACTCCTCTCTCAATTAAAGTCTTCCTTTGTAATGTTCCTAAGATCTGTTATTCGTCATGTGAGTTGAGATGGGTGTGTCTTGGCTATAAATGATACTAAGAACTGTTTTGTAAGCACTCTCAGAGAATTTTGTGATGGTTGTGATGGTTGTGATGGAGCTCATATAATTAAAGATGGACTTAATGATAACTCTGACTTGTTTGTGCTTTGCTCTCATGATCTGGTAATACAGGAAATTTCCACTACAAGAGGTAGGGTTTCAGATGTTTTCTGAAGATGGGCAGTGACTCTGCTGGCCTAGCTTCAGGGGGAAGCTGGTTACACCATTGGTGTGCCAGGACAGAGAAGAGCTTGGACTGGGCTGAGCAGGAGCAGCCCTCCCATAGGGCCAAGAGAGGTGGCAGAACAGAGTGCTCGGTGTGGGGTGTATGTTTTGAGCATAGCCTGACGGGAGGGAGGGGCAATTCCTCTTCTGTTCCGGAGGCAAGCTCCATAGTCTTGTAGTGGAAGCAAGCTTTGACTGGAAGGCTGGCAAGGTTAAACACCAGATGTGCTGCAGCATTCTGGATAAGTTGCAGGGGTTTGATGGCACAAGCGGGGAGCCCAGGCAACAGTGAGTTGCAGTAGTCCAGATGGGCAATGACAAGTGCCTGGATTAGGACCTGCGCCGCTTCCTGTGTGAGGTAGGGTCGTACTCTATGGATATTGTAGAGCATGAACCTGCAGGAGCGAGTCACTGTTTTGATGTTTGCAGAGAACGACATGGTTTTGTCCAGGGTCACTCCAAGGTTATTTGCACTCTGCGAGGGGGACGCCGTGGAGTTGTCAACCGTGATGGAGAGGTCTTTGAGAAAGCAGGCCTTCCCCGGGAGGCAGAGCAGCTCCGTCTTGTCGAGGTTGAGATTGATGTGGTGGGATGACATCAACGTGGAGATATCTGCCAGGCATGCAGAGATGTGTGTCAACACCTGGGTGTCAGAAGGTGGGAAGGAGAAAAGTAGTTGAGTGTCATCCTCATTGAAATGATAGGAGAGAATATGTGAGGATGTGACGGAGCCGAGTGACTTGGTGTATAGAGAGAAGCGGAGAGGGCCTAGAACCAAGCCATGGGGGACACCAGTAGCGAGAGTACATGGTGCAGACACAGACCTGCATGGCAAGTGGTACTGGTACCTCATGTCTGACACCAACAGGCTCCTGAACAGCTTCTATCCCCAAGCCATAATAAATAGCTAACAGCATGGCTACACAGACTATCTGAGTTGACCCTTATATTTTATCTCTAATGCACACTCATATGACTCCGCACACTCACACACATGGCAAGCCAACACACACATAACATGCACACATATTTATACTGGACACATACACGGACACACAAACACACTCACATACAATTATAATTTACTCTGCTGCTACTCTGTACGGCAACTGCACCGCCTGCAACCGCATGGCTCTCCAGAGGGTGATGCGGTCTGCCCAAAGCATCACCTGGGGCACACTGCCTGCCCTCCAGGACACCTACAGCACCCGATGTCACAGGAAGGCCAAAAAGATCATCAAGGACATCAACCACATGAGCCATGGCCTGTTCACCCCGCTATCAACCAGAAGACGAGGTCAGTACAGGTGCATCAAAGCTGGGTCCGAGAGAATGAAAAACAGCTTTAATCTTAGGCCATCAGACTGTTAAATAGCCATCACTAGCCGGTTACCACCTGGTTACTCAACTCTGCACCTTAGAGGCTGCTGCCCTATATACATAGACATGGAATCACTGGCACTTTAATAATGGAACACTAGTCACTTTAATAGTGTTTACATGCTGCTTTACTCATTTCAAATGTATATACTGTATTCTATTCTACTGTATTTTAGTCAATGCCACTCAGACATTGCTCATCCTAATATTTATATATTTCTTAATTCCATTATTTTACGTTGATATTTGTGTGTATTGTTGAGAATTGTTAGATACTATTGCACTGTTGGAGCTTGGAACACAATCATTTCGCTACACCTGCAATAACATCTGCTAAAAATGTGTATGTGACGAATACAATTTAATTTGATTTGGTTTATCATATATCCTGATGCCTTGTCACCTTACCCCTACAGAGCTCTCTCTTATCACTCCAGTATCCCTGCACATTGTAAATATGCTATTGGAACGGACCCTGTATATACAATAGTTTCTTTCTTCATGTTCTTCTTATTTCTAGTGCTACATTGATATTGATTACTTCATGCTGGGTTTAGAGCTTGCAAGAAAGACATTTCACAGTATTTGTGCACATGACATTAAAACGTGAAACTATAACGGATGAATAACAACATAAAGTCTCCAAATACCATTGTGCCCTTCTTGACAGTCTTGTCCTGTCCTGTGAGGGATGAGCGGAAGGATGAGGCCCAGTTATCGGCAATATTATCTTCCAACTTCTCAGTCTCTTATTCCACTGGGCTGCTTGTGCCTTCACAGCAACACCCCCCTCACTCCCTCCCATACAGCCAGCTAAAATAGCCAATGTCCCAGTAGACTACGATATTACTGCTCCATTGAACAGCATAATGAAAGTCTCTATTGGTTCACATCCATGGACTGCCCTGGGAAAAGAAATGTAGTGGTTAGCTGGTGTTTCATGACCATATACTGAAGCGATGTATGGAGGAAAATGTTGCATATCATGGTTGGGGTCAACTCCATTTCAGTTTAGGAGATCAATTGAAATGTACATTTTACAATAAATTTGAATGAAAATACATTGTATTTCGCTATCTCATGCAGCTTGTGGTTCAATCTTTGTGTCAGTCCAAATGGAACCATTACAAAGCCATCTTCACATGTTCAGATGGGCCTAAACACCCCACGGTCCACCGTGGGAGCGCAGGATAAGAGGTTTCATATTGTCTCCCTTCCATCTAGATTAAGTCAAATGAAGCCCTTGTACTATAGCGGTTGCTATGGCTACTTTGTCAAACTAGCCCAGAGGAGTAAATAATGGTTCTCTCTCACACAAAGTCACCACAAACAGTCACCCACCACAACCAGCCTCTCCATCTCACCCTCCTTCGTTAGTCAAGATGATTCAGAGGGAAGTGACAGAATATGGGTTGATGATGCACATTGACTCCACAGTGCACATTTAATTTGGACTGATAGGACAGCAGTTAGACACATAATGGATCAGCAGCCTATCAGACAAGACTTGCTGAACTAGCGTTCATGCTACAGTAATTGGGTTTTCAGTTCAGATGCTCATTCTGAACGTAAAGAGGATGGCTGATGTCTCAACCAGCAGTCTAGCAACCTAATAGGAGGACACAGATCTAGTAGATTAATATAGATCTAGGTATCCATCTTCTAGATAAAATACAGTACCAGAGTGTAAATTAAATAGTTTTGCCTTCAATGGTATACAGCATAATACTTTTACTGTATTCACTTTTCTTTATGGCTGGGATCTATCTTTGGTGGTCTATGGTCCTGGAATAGGATTAATATGGGTCTGGGGAAACAGACCTAGCTAACTGTGCTTTGCAAAAATGTGTCACCTATGCAAATGTTCTTTACAAGATAACATCCATAGTGCAGAGTTGTCCCAGTAGGCCAGTGATAAAAAAGCAAAGAAAAGCAATTCAATATTTTTCTGCCAGCACTCACTCTTAGGTGTGACTGCTCACACCCCACCCCTTTCTCCTTTTTTCATTTCAGAAAGATGATAGATGGAATGAGAGTAGAGCTGCAGGTGACGTGGACATGCTTCATTGTCTCTCATTAGAACAGGAAGAAGGAAATGTGTCCTGTGGACATCTGTTTGGCTCGGATGTCCCGCTATGACCTCCAACAAGCCATCAAACTGTCAAAACATCAGTACAGGACTAAGATCGAATCCTACTATGCCAGCTCTGATGCTTGTCGGATGTGATAGGGCTTGCAAACTATCACAGATTACAAATAGAAACCCAGCGGCGAACTACCCAGCGACGCTAGCCTACCAGATGAGATAAATGCCTTTTTACGCTCATTTTGAATCAAGCTACACTGAACCATGCATGAGAGCACCAGTTCTTCTGGATTAATGTGTGATCTCGCTCTCCTTAGCCGATGTGAGTAAGACTTTTAAATAGGTTAACATTCACAAGGCCAATTACCATGATTACCAGGACTTGTACTCAGAGCATGCGCTGACCAGCTGGCAAGTGTCTTCACTGATATTTTCAACCTCTCCCTGACCCAGTATCTAATACCTACATGTTTCAAGCAGTCCACCATAATCCCTGTGCCCAAGAACAACAAGGTAAACTGTCTAAATGACTATCGCCCCATAGCACTTACATCTGTAGCAATGAAACACTTTGAAAGGCTGGTCATTGCTTACATCAGCATCATCATCCTAGACACCCTGGACACACACCAATTGGCATACTGCCCCAACAGAGGACGCAATCTCTATTGCACTTCACACTGCCCTTTCCCACCTAGACAAGAAGAACACCCAGAGTATTGTGACGGCCCTGAATTATTCTGAACCGTCTCAGTGCTTCTCCTTCCAATAGGGTGCTTTCCCTTTAATTCCCAATTAAATAGCCAGCGTCAGCTGCTCAAAATGTTTTTTTGTGATGGAGACGTGACTGAGGATGTGTTCCCGAAGCTTCTCTATTCCGGTTGTTTTGTTGCTGTTAAACGTGTGTTTTGTAGCCTGAGAGAGTTTACCCAGGATCGGATCCACTCTTTGCGTCCGTGGACTACACCTCTCCATTCTTCGTGGCCTTTCTCCGCTGGAGATCTATTGGCGGATTGTCTGACTGACCGACTGACTACCACCTTTTTTGTATACGGTATTTCATTTGTTTTGATATGATGTATACGGTGATGATTTATGTAGTTAGATGTAGTTGAGGACTTAGTAAGAGCTGATACGCTTTAAAGTTCTGTGGTAAAATTGTTATATTGATTGTATGATTTAATACTGGGTTTACGCTACACGGAATGAACGGACAAACATTGCGTGACAAAAGTCACTTGAGTTCACTGAACTCCTTTACCGGGCTGGACTCTTTTGGCCCGAGGTACAGGACATTTCTGGAGGAACCAGAACTCATTGTGTTATATTATTATGTGTGTGTAATCCATTGATGTTGCTAATACAACCCACGCAAAAGAATACAGTTGTTTTTGAAGTTCTTTTCAATGTTTCAATGTTTATGAAAAGTTGATTTCCCTCCTGACGTTTACATAAGTCCTTTGTATTGGTGTAGACTTGACGGACCAGATGGGACTCATTCCCTCCCAAACTAAAAGGAGAAACCAATGTTTTCTCTGGTAGGCACAACCTACCTGGCACCCCTATAAATAATAACCTCAAGTCAAAACCGTTACAGTATATGAGAATGCTGTTCATTGACTACAGAATCCTGGACTTCCTGACAGGCCGCTCCCAGCTGGAGGGTAGACAACACATCTGCCAAGCTGATCCTCAGCACGGGGACCCCTCAGGGGTACGTGCTTAGTAAATTTCTAAATATGGTATCCAGAGCACTTTCTAAATATGGTATCCAGAGCAACTTACATGTACTGCTTTCATCTAGCTAGGTAAGACAACCACATATCACCATTAGTGCATTCAGCTTAAGATAGCCAGGTGGGACAACCACATACTTTATCACAGGCATATTAAGTACACTTTTCCTCAAAAGTAATTATCAGCAAAGTCAGAGCTAGATGGGGGGGATTCAATTGTTGGTTTAGAGTTATTATTATTTTTAATTATGTGGGGCTTGGTGAGGGGGCTTATTTAAGATACTCTTTGAAGAGGTAGGGTTTCAGGTGCTTTCAGAAGATGGACAGAGACTCTGCAGTCCTGACTTCAGGGGGAAGCTGGTTACACCATTGGGGTGCCAGGACAGAGAACAGCTTGGGATGGGAGGGCCAAGGGAATAGATGTGGCAGAACGGAGCCCTCGGGTTGGTGTGCAAGGTTTGAGCATAGCCTGAAGGTAGGAAGGGACAGTTCCTCTTGCTGCTCCATGTGCAAGCACCATGGTCTTGTAGTGGATGAGAGCTTCGATTGGAAGCCAACGGAGTGTACGGGGGAGCAGGGTGACATGGGAGAACTTGGAGCCCACCTGGATTTCAGCCTTCCCAACGTTCTGGATAAGTTGCAGGGGTTTCATGGCAATGAAAAGAGAGACCATGTCAGTAAATGATGGAGCCGAGTGACTTGGTGTAGAGAGAAGAGGGCCTAGAACCAAGCCTTGGAGGAAACCAGGAATGAGAGTATGTGGTGCAGACACAGATCCTCTCCACATTGCCTGGTAGGAGCGACCTGCCGGGTAGAATGCAATCCAAAAGTGTGCAGAGACTGAGATGTCCAGCTCTGAGAAGGTGGGGAGGAGGAACTGATGGTTCATTATGTCGAAGACAGTGGATAGATCTAGGAGGATGAGAACAGAGGAGAGAGAGTCAGCTTTGGTAGTGCGGAGAGCCTCTGACATGGAAGAGCAGTCTCGGTTGAGTGACCCGCCTCGAAGCCTTGCTGGTTATGGTCAAGAAGATTGTTCTGAACAGAGCTAACTAGAGAGTTGATCAGAGACGGCATGCTCAAGTGTTTTGGAAATAAAATAATGGATGCAGGTCTATAGTTTGACGTCAGATGAGACGAGTGTTGGTTTCTTGAGGGGACGCAGCTAGTGGTCAGGCATGAGTTGAGGGAAGTGGGGAATGGGTGAAGGTCTCCAGGGATGTTCTTTAGAAGGGAGGGGATGGGATCGAGCAGTCAGGTTGTTGGATGGCCAGACCTCACCAGTCTCAGGATTTCATCTGGAGAGAGGGGAGTAAAGTCAAGGCATAGGGTAGCTCTGTGTGAGTGGGACCAGTGGAATCAGTAGGCTGAGTGAATGAGGAGCGGATGTTGTCAACCTTCTTTCAAAGTGGTTGACGAAGTTGTCTACATATAGGGAGGAGGGAGAGAGGGAGGCGGGAGAGGGTGAAGAATTAAGGAGGGAGGAGGTGGAAAATTGTTTCCTATGGTTAGAGGCAGAAGCTTGACATTTAGAATGGTAGAACGTGGCGTTAGAAGCAGAAACAGGTGGGAAGGTAGACAGGAGATAGTGAAAGGATGATGGGTCCTCCGGAAGTTGAGTTTTCCAAAAATAAATGCCCTGTTTGGTAAGCTCGCACTGGGTCACTCAGCCACAGAGCAGGAGAGGAGGGCCGAGTCATTGGATGCGGAAATGGAGGAAAGTAGGGTCAAAGAGGTAGAATCAGGAGACAGGAGGGAGAAGGATTTAGCAGAGAGATGATAGGATAGATGAGGAGAGAGTAGTGAAAGAGAGCGAAGATTGCGGCGTTGCATGACCATCTGGGTATTGGCTGAGTGGTTAGGGTTGGAGGAAGGGAAACAGAGAAGACAGGGAAGAAAAGAAAGTAGTGATCAGAGACCTGGAGGATGGTTACAGTGAGATTAGTATGCGAACAGCCTCTTAAAGATGAGGTCAAACGTATTGCTTGCCTAGTGAGTTGGAGGGGATTGGGAAAGAGTGAGGTCAAAAGAGGTTTGGAAGGAAAAGAGAGTGTTTGAAAGAAATGGCAGATGTCGGGAGGTTGAAGTCGCCAGGTAGGAAGACTGGTGAGTTTTTGTCAGGAAATTAGCTTATCAAGGTTTCAGGGCACCTGGTGGGCAATAAATGACAATGTTAAGTTTGAGTTGACAAGTGACAGTAACGGCATGGAATTCAACTGAGGAAATGGACAGGTGAGAGAGGGAGAAAAAAATGTAATCTCCAGTTAGGACAAACAAGTAGCCCTGTGCCAGCACTGGAATGACTACATGTTCTTGGACTATGAGAGAAAACCTTGTCAAATGAAGAGAGCAGCTGGAGTAGCAGTGTTCTCTGGGGTGATCCATGTCTCCGTCAGGGCCAGATCAGCAGTTCCAAACATTGCCTGAGACCCAGAATTCCACATGGGTTGTGCACACAGGGTACACTAAATTAGAAGGGTTGCAGCCAAGGAGTGGGGAGCGTCTGTAAACCCTACAGGGAGAGGAGTGAACAAGAATAGAAAACACAACATAGTTGCCAAAGCTACAAAAGAGCTAAATGAGATAATCAGAAAATAACTACATACTCAAGTGAGAGAGTGGTATGGAGCCTTCTTCTCGAAGAACTCCGCAGAATCGTCTTTGTTTTGGCGACATTCTTTGTTTCGGTGACAAAACCACTGCTTACATGACCACCACTTACACGGCCGCTGCTGAGAAAGCAGGGCAGACTGAAGTACTAAACCTAACTGCTAAATGCCTAGCAGAGGTGGAGAGCACACCTCCCTGTACTGATTGCTGATTGCCTAGGTGAGGAGAAACCACTCCCCCTCCTATACAGCCACAAAAATAAGTCACAAATTGCCCTGCCCCTCGATCCTGGTTGATGTGTCAACAATAATCTGCAAGTTATTAGCAGTCAGCAATTCACACACCAAGTAGGCTACTGGGAAGACTGGCAACACTTAAAGTAGATCGCCTTATTTAGCAAAAAGACAGTACTAGACAACAGATAAAGACAATTATATGTATCACTCCTGGAGATATCAAGAGTCATCTAGCTATAGAACAAAGTGAAAGTACAATATTGGCAATCTTTCATTTAAATCTGACGAGAGAAACATTTCTCATAATCGTCCACTGAGCGGTGCAGAGACACCACTCAAATGTGTGCAGGCTCTATAACTTCATCTTTAAGCACGAAGTGATTTCGTTCATCTGTGACAAAGAGAAAGTGACCCATGCCAAATCTTTTCAGTCTCCTGAGGGGGAATAGGCTTTGTCATGCCCTCTTCACGACTGTATTGCCGTGTTTGAAACATGATAGTTTGTTGTTGAAGTGGACAGCAAGGAACCTGAAGCTCTCAACCTTCTCTACTGCAACCCTGTCGATGAGAATGGTTCGGTTCTCCTTTTCGTGTAGTCCACAATTATCTCCTTTGTCTTGATCATGCTGAGAAAGAGGTTGTTGACCTGGCACCACACAGCCAGGTCTCTGAGGCTGTATCATCGTTGTCAGTGATCACCACTGGTGTGTCATCATCAAACTTAATGATGGTGTTGGAGTCGTGCCTGGCCGTGCAGTCATGCATGAACAGGGCGTACAGGAGGGGACTGAGCAAGCACCCCTGAGGAGCTCCAGTGTTGACAATCAGCTTGGCGGATGTGTTGTTACCTACCCTTACCACCTGGGGGCGGCCCGTCAGGAAGTCCAGGATCCAGTTGCAGAGGGAGGTGTTTAGTCCCAGCATCCTTAGCTTGGTGATGAGCTTTGTGGGCACCATGGTGCACTATGGTGTTGAACGCTGTTCCTTTTGTCCAGGTGTGAAAGGGCACACGTGTGGAGTGCAATAGAGATTGCATGATCTGTGGATCTGTTGGGGCAGTATGCAAATTGGAGTGTGTCTAGGGTTTCTGGGATAACGGGGTTGATGTAAGCCATGACCAGCCTTTCAAAGCACTTCATGGCTACAGACGTGAGTGCTACAGGTTGGTAGTCATTTAGGTAGGTTACCTTAGTGTTCTTGGGCACAGGGACTATGGTGGTCAGCTTGAAACATGTTGGCATTATAGACTCTGTCAGGGACAAGTTGAAAATGTCAGGGTATACTCTTGCCAGTTGGTCAGTGCATGCTTCGAGTACACGTTAATCCGTTTAGCCTTGAAGCCTTGTGAATGTTGACCTGTTTAAAGGTCTTTCTTACATTGGCTATGGAGAGCGTGATCACACAGTTATCTGGAACAGCTGGTGCTCTCATGCATGTTTTAGTGTTACTTGCCTCGTAGCAAACATAGAAGTAGTTTAGCTCATCTGGTAGGGTCGTGTCACTGGGCAGCTTGCGGCTGTGCTTCCCTTTGTAGTCAGTAATACAGTAGTTGGCAAATCATGCCATATCCGACGAGTGTCGGAACCAGTTTAGTACGATTCAATCTTAGTCCTGTATTGATGCTTTGCCTGTTTGGTTCGTCGGAGGGCATAGCGGGATTTCTTATAAGCTTCCGGGTTAGAGTCCCACTCCTTGAAAGCAGCAGCCCTACCCTTTCACTCAGTGCGGATGTTGCCTGTAATCCATGGCTTCTGGTTGGGGTATGTACGTTCAGTCACTGTGGGGACAACGTCCTCAATGCATTTATTGATGAAGCCAGTCGCTGATGTGATGAACTCCTCAATGCCATCGTAAGAATCCCAGAACATATTCTCGTCTGTGCTAGCAAAACAGTCTTGCAGCTTAGCATCTGCTTCGTCTGACCACTTTTTTATTGACCGAGTAACTGGTGCTTCCTGCTTTAGTTTTTGCTTGAAAGCAGGAATCAGGAGGATAGAATTATGGTCAGATTTTCCAAATGGAGGGTGAGAGAGAGCTTTGTACGCATCTGTGTGTGGAGTACAGGTGGTCTAGAGTTTTTTTCCCCTCTGGTTTCACATTTAAAATGCTGGTAGAAATTAGGTAAAGCGGATAAAAGTTTCCCTGCATTAAAGTCCCCGGCCACTAGGAGTGCCGCCTCCGGATGAGCGATTTCCTTTTTGCTTATGGCTGTATACAGCTCTTTGAGTGCTGTCTTTGCTTCAGCATTGGTTTGTGGTGGTAAATCGACAGCTCCGAAGAATATAGATGAAAACGCTCTTGGTAAATAGTGTGGTCTACAGATTATGATGAGATACTCTAGCTCAGGCGAGTAAAACCTTGAGATTTCATTAGATTTCATGCACCAGCTGTTGTTTACAAATATACATAGACCGCCATTCCTTGTCTTCCCAGAGGCTGCAGTTCTATCTTGATGAAAAAGCGTAAAACCTGCCAGCTGAATGTTATTCGTGTTGACATTCAGCCACATCTTGGTGAAACATAAGATTTTACAGTTTTTAATGTCCTGTTGGTAGGATATACGTGCTCGCACTGATTGTGCGTTGGCTAATAGGACCGATGGTAAAGGCAGATTACTCACGTCGGATCCGTCGGATCCTTACAAGGCACCCAGACCTACACTACTGTTCAAACGTTTGGGGTGACTTAGACATGCCCTTCTTTTTGAAAGAAATGCAATTTTTTTTGTCCATTAAAGTAACATCAAATTGATCAGAAATACTTTGTAGACATTGTTAATGTTGTAAATTACTATTGTAGCTGGATTTTTTATAATTGAATATCTACATAGACGTACAGAGGCCCATTATCAGCAACCATCACTCCTGTGTTCCAATGGCACGTTGCGTAGTTAATCCAAGTTTATCATTTTAAAAGGATAATTGATCATTAGATAACCCTTTTGCAATTATGTTAGCTCAGCCGAAAACTGTTGTGCTGGTTAAAGAAGCTATACAACTGGCCTTCTGTAGACTAGACTAAAGAAGACTGGTAGTAGGATATACATGTAAACAGGGCTGAAAAGTGACTGGTAGCAGGAATACTGCATATCAATATTTATGGTAATATACTAATGGTAATATATACATGTAAACAGGAGTAATAGTGACCAGTAGCAGGATAAATAGATACTAATGGTAATGTAAATCAATAATCAATGAACAGCAGTGTAGTGGTAGTTATAAATCTAATCAATAATCATTTTAGTAGCAGCGTAGGTTAAGGATGAGTGGGTAGAGACCTGTGGATGGGCAAAGAGTCAGTGTAGCTAATCTATGGGAGATGGAGAGCAGTAGTTGTTAGCCATTGAACAGTCTTATGGCCAGGGGATATAAGCTGTTTAGTAGTCTGTTGCTCTGAGCCTTGATGCACCAGTACCGTCTGCTGGACCGGAGCATTGAGAACAGTATATGTCTTAGCTGGCTAGAGCATTTGGCAATTTTTCGTCCCTTTCTCTGACACCGACTGGCATGTACGTCCTGGATGTCCGGGAGAGGTTTATGTCCTGGCACCACACTGCCAGGTACGAGAGGGCAGTGTGGAGTGCAATTGAGATTGCATAATCTATAGATCTATTGGGGCGGTTTAATAAAGTGTTTCATAAACACATGTACAGGGTTGCAGGTGTGACTGCAGGGTACCGTGAAAATCCAACAAGTAGGACTAAGTGAAATAAAAGAAAGAAAATTGTAATAAAAGACAACAATATAAACAGAAATAGTACTATAGATGTAATAACACCTGTGGCAGTGATGAATAAATAAACGTCCATTGGGGTGGATACAGAGTAAAGACTCTTGAGGGGGTGGGGGGGAATGACCATAGTGGAAGCAAAACAATATAATGTTTATTAAAACAAAGTAATAATGTACATATTCAAATAACAACTGCAATAGTGATGAATGTAGTTGGGGTGTGGGCAGACTAACAGTCTGAGTTCAAAGGGGGGAGTTGGGGGGGGGCGTAGCAGGAGAGATAATGTCCATAGGTGGAGCAGCAGGTAAGGTAAGTGACAAATGAGCGTGTTGGGGGAGTGTGGAGTAGGAAGCTTGTGGTCTGATGGTAGAAACTATTGGCCTGTCTTTCAGTTTTTGCCATGACGTGATGTTCCTGTACTGCCCACTTCAGATCCAGGGCCGTGAGCTTTGAAATGAGCTTACATGGGTATTATGGTATTGAAGGCCGAGCTTTAGTCGATGAACAGCATTCTCACATATGCATTCCTTTTGTCCAGGTGGGTAAGGTCAGTGGAAATCCTCCCATGGGGAGGAGGTGATATGGTCTTTGACTAGCCTCTCGAAGCACTTCATGATGGTGAATGCTACTGGTCGGTAGTCATTCAGTTCCGTTACTTTCCCTATCTTGGGCACGAGGATGATAGTGGACATCTTGAAGCAGATGGGTATAGCGGCCTGAGCTAGGGAGAGATTGAAAATGTCAGAACACGGGCCTCCCGGGTGGCGCAGTGGTTAAGGGCGCTGTACTGCAGGGCCAGCTGTGCTATCAGAGTCCCTGGGTTCGCGCCCAGGCTCTGTCGTAACCGGCCGCGACCGGGAGGTCCGTGGGGCGACGCACAATTGGCCTAGCGTCGTCCGGGTTAGGGAGGGATTGGTCGGTTGTCTCATTGTCTCATCGCGCACCAGCGACTCCTTTGGCGGGCCGGGCGCAGTGCGCACTAGCCAAGGTTGCCAGGTGCACGGTGTAGCCTCCGACATTGGTGCGGCTGGCTTCCAGGTTGGATGCCCGCTGTGTTAAGAAGCAGTACGGCTGGTTGGGTATCGGAGGACGCATGACATTCAGCCTTCGTCTCTCCCGAGCCCGTATGGGAGTTGTAGCAATGAGACAAGCTACTACAACAATTGGATACCACGAAATTGGGGAGAAAAAGGGGTAAAATTCACAAAAAAAAAAAAAAAAAGAATGTCAGAACACAACAGCCAGCTAGCTGGTCTGCACGTGCTCTGAGGGCACGGCTAGGGTTTCCGTCTGGGCCGGCAGCTTTGCGAGGGTTAAAACGTTTGAATGACTTACAGTTGAAGTCGGAAGTTTAGGTTGGAGTAATTAAAACTTGTTTTTCAACCACTCCACAATTTTCTTGTTAACAAACTGTTGTTTTGGCAAGTCGGTTAGGAGATTGTTGAGATTGTTGATTTTTCCAACAATTGTTTACAGACAGATTATTTCACTTATAATTCACTGTATCACAATAACATCTCTAAAATCGCTATAACACATCAATATCTTCATACCTCTATAACATCTATATAACACCTTTATGACACCTCTAAAACACCTTTATAACATCTCTATAACACCTCTAAAACACCTATGACATCTACATAAAACCTCTATAACACCGGTCTAATACCTGTATAACATCTCTGACATGTATATATATTTTTAACACGTCTATGACAACTTTATAACACCTCTATAAGACCTCTATATCTCTACAACACCTCTAAAACACCTCAAACACCTCTATAACACCTCTATAACACCTCTATAACACCTATATCTATATAACACTTCGCAACAGGGCGCGGCTCTGTTGCGACCTGCAGTGTGTGTGACGTTTGGTGTGGCGTTATCTTATGTTTTTAATTTGTACACTGAGTGGTGTTATTTTATGTTTTTAATTTGTACACTTAGTTTACAAACATTCTGCCAACCATGGATTTACAGTGGTGGGGTGTTGGACTGATCTTGTTGATCGTGTTCATACCCGCTACGAACGGACTAAATAATGAAAACGCTGCTGGCAGAGGAATTCAATACAGCAGGGAGTTTTTACTACAATGCAACTCAAATACGAACATGATGGATATCCCAATGGCCCATCTAATACCTGATTGTCTGCGAGTGGATTACAAATCCAAATGCAAACGTGAAAAACGCGGGGGAATCAGACAAAGACTTTAAAAAATGAAGAACAAACTTCCCTTACCCACCACCTTGCTGATTAATGCCCAGTCACTGAGGGGGAAAGCGGATGAGTTGTCAGCGAATCTGCGCTTCCAACACAAATATCGGGAGGCCTGTTTGCTGGCATTTACTGAGACTTGGCTGGATGACAGCCGGCTTCACTCTGGTCAGAGCGGACTGTGATCGGACAGTCACAGGGAAACTTCAGCAGGGGTGTCTGCCTGCTTGTCAGGGACCAGTGGTGTAAATCGATCCTGGTAAGAGAGAGACTCTGTACCCCTGACATTGAACTGCTTTCTGTGTCACTGCGACCTTACTCTCTGCCCCGTGAGTTCCCCCAATTGTTTGTTACTGTTGTGTACATTCAACCTAAAGCTAATATAATAAAGGCATCAGAGATTATTTATAATCTGTCACAGAAACTGGAATCCATCTCCCCCGACGCACCCAAATTTATTTTGTGCATGTGCAGGATTTTAACAACTGTACCTTGCGCAAAGTCTTGCGCAATACCATCAGTATGTGAAATGTCACACTAGGAAAAATAGGACTCTTGACTTGTGCTATGGGACAATACCAAAGGCGTTCTCTGCCACCACCAGACCTCCTCTGGGAACATCAGACCACAATGTGGTCTACCTCAGGCCAACCTACTGCCGGCTCCTGGAGAGGGAGAAACCCACAGTTAAAACTGTCCAGATCTGGAATGACAACAGTATCACTTGTCTGCAGGGGTGTTTTGACTGTACAATGTGGGAGGTATTTGGTCTCCAGGGGTGTTTTGACTGTACTATGTGGGGGGTATTTGAGGACAGCAGCTCTGATCTTGATGAACTCACAGATGTTATTTCAGACTATGTAAACTTCTGAGTTGAGTCAGTTGTGCCTACTAAGACCTGTAAAATCTTCCCTAACAACAAGATTTGGGTATCAAAACATCTAAAATCACTACTTGATAGGAAGAGGGCAGTTTATGCTGAGGGTGACAGACAGGCTTTAAGAGATGTGCAACGTGAGATAAAAAGACAGACACTGGTGGATAAGGAGGCATACAAGCAAAGGGTGGAGAGGACCCTCTCCTCAGGAAACGTAAGGGTGGCCTGGCAAGGGATTAAATCCATGGCTAGCGCCCCCCATATAGGCAGGGGAAAAACCAGTGCTGATCTTGGGGGACATGAGGGCCAGAACATGGCTAACAAACTGAATGTTTTCTTCTTAAGATTTGAATCAGACAATTTGGTGTCGGAGGTAAATCAAATGGAAGCATCATTACAAATGTTTGAGGGAGTTGTTGTTAAACAGTCTGATGTTTTAAAGTTGTTCAGGGGATGTAACACATACAACAGCCCAGGCCCAGACAAAATACATGGACATGTGTTAAAGCACTGTGCTGAACAACTGGCTGGTGTTTTTACAGACATTTTCCAATCTTCACTCAACCAGCAACACGTTCCAGTATTGTGGAAAAAATCAGTAATTATACCAATTCCTCAAGCATCTAATCCAGTGGTTCTTAACCTGGGTTCGATCGAACCCCAGGGGTTCGGTGAGTCAGTCTAAGGGGTTCGGCGGAGGTCAAGACACACATCCGACTCATATGATTCGTGATGACACGCCCCGCTTGGCCATCATTGGCTGCAGGTGATCACGCTACATCGCTTGGCCTATCTGTGCTGCAGGGAATTTGGTGCGCTCAGTAGTCGACTTGTGACTGTCGTGATGGTACGTCTTGTGATTTTTCTTAATATTTGAATCCCTTCATACTTACTATGTCGAGTAAAAAAAGAAAGTGGTCGGACCAATATGTACAATATGGATTCACATGTATAACGGAACGTGATGGGAGTCAGCGTCCTAACTGCATGATTTGCAATGCCAAGTTGAGCAATTCTAGTCTAGCACCGGCAAAACTAAGAGAACACTTCCTTAAGCTGCATGGAGATGGAAAATACAAGAACACAACGCTCGCTGAATTCAAGGTGAAGAGAGACAGATTCGATGAAAAGGCTATTCTGCCTGTTCTCGGCTTTGTACCCATCAACAAACCGATCCTCACAGCATCGTACGAAGTTGCTTACCTGGTCGCAAAGCAGGGCAAACCACACACCATTGGTGAAACACCCATAAAACCAGCTGTGTTGAAGATGGCGAATATCATGCTGGGAAAAGAGGCTGAAGTTAAATTATCCCAAATTCCTCTTTCAGATGACACCATCAGCGACAGAATAGAGGACGTGAGCAAAGACATCTTGGCTCAAGTAGTTGTAGATCTGATTTCAAGCCTGGCAAATTTCAGCCTTCAACTAGACGAGAACACAGATGTTTCCAATCTAAGCCAGTTTGCTGTATTCGTGCGCTATGTGAAAGACGACGTGATAAAGGAAGATTTTTTATTTTGTAAGCCTCTTACAACAACAACTAAGGCAGCCGATGTGAAAAAACTTGTGGATGACTTCTTCAAAGACAACAATCTTTCGTGGGATATTGTTTCTGCAGTTTGTTCGGGGAAGAAAGTCTGGGAAGAAAGTCTGGTTTGGGTGCGCTAGTGAAAGCCGATGCACCACACATCATGGTTACGCATTGTATTCTGCACAGACATGCGTTGGCAACAAAAACCTTGCCTCCAAAACTGGTAGAAGTATTACAAATTGTAGTGGAATGCGTGAACTATGTGCGAACTAGTGCTCTGAGGCACCGCATCTTCAGTGAGCTGTGTAAAGAAATGGGCTCTGAATTCGAGGTACTTCTGTACCATTCTAACAATCGGTAGTTAACCCGGGGACCGGTGCTGAATCGTGTTTTTGCCGTGCGTGTGGAATTAGCCCTGTTTTTGCAAGAGCACCAACATTGTCATGCAGATTGCTTCAAAAATTCGGAGTTCATTCTCATTTTAGCGTACATGGCTGATATCTTCGCAGCTCTCAATCATCTCAATCAAAAGATGCAGGGCGGTGGAGTCAACATCATCGAAGCGGAGGAAAACCGGAAGGCTTTTCAAAAAAAGCTACCGTTATGGAAACGACGAACAGAGAACGATAACTTCGCAAACTTTCCCCTGCTGGACGACTGTGTAAGTAAGATCGAAGATGTATCTGGAATCGGAGACATTTCTGTACCCGCGGAACTGAAGCAAGCAATTGCCACGCACTTAGATGAGCTTGCAAAGTCTCTCGACGGATACTTCCCTACAAGAGAGTCATGTCCAGCATGGGTGAGACAGCCATTCACGTTTAGTGTTGAGACAACAGATGTCAATAATGAATACCTCGATGAAATCATTGAAATTCAGCAGAGCCAGGTTCAACAGCAACTCTTCAACAAATGGCAGTACCCTGTTATTCCTAAGAAAGCTCTGGAGATTTTCATGCCGTTTGTTACAACATATCTTTGCGAGCAATCCTTTTCGAGGATGCTGGACATAAAAACGAAGAAAAGGAACAGACTTTTTTGCAAAAATGACATGAGTGACACTTGCCAAGGTGAAGCCGCGCATTTCTGAACTGGTCTCTGAAAGGCAACAGCAGAAGTCACACTGATTTGAAGTAAATATTCATTATTATGTTTTTGTGTGAAAATCATGTTTTGATGATTTTGTTCTTTGAACACAGTGATGTTGATGCACGGTTCATTTTGTGCACCAGTAAAATATATACCTATGTTTTGAACTTGAAAAAATCATATTTTATTTTTCCAATTTAAAAAGGGTTCGGTGAATGCGCAAATGAAACTGGTGGGGTTCAGTACCTCCAACAAGGTTACGAACCACTAATCTAATCCCTCTGTGCTGAATGACTACGGCCCTGTCGCCTTCACATCCTTAGTTATGAAAGGCCTTGAGAAACTTGTGAAAAGTCATATTCTCAGTGTCACCCAGAAGCTCCTCGACCCATTTCAGTTTGCCTATCAGCCCAGCAGAGGAGTTGATGATGCCATCCTTATCCTCCTTAACATGGTCTATAGACATCTAGAGGGTGCCAAATCCCATGTCAGGGTTCTGTTTGTTGACATTTCTTCTGCCTTTAACACAATCCAGCCTTGCATTCTGGCACAGAATAGGTCCCCATGTGTCGGATATACGCAATACCAACACAGGCTCTCCTCAGGGATGTGTTTTGTCCCCACTTCTGTACATCTTGTACACTAATAGTTGTACTAGTTCCCATACTGACAGACACCTCGTTAAGTTCGCTGATGACACTGCCTTGATCAGCCTGTTGCATGATGATGAGGAACATCATGGCCCGGTCCTAGATGACTTTGTAGAGTGGTGTGAGGAATCACACTTGATCCTCAATACCAATAAGACCAAAGAGATGTGCATAGACTTCAGGAAGCATACAACACCTACCTCTGCAACATCTATCAGAGGCCAGAATATACAGTGCCTTGCGAAAGTATTCGGCCCCCTTGAACTTTGCGACCTTTTGCCACATTTCAGGATTCAAACATAAAGATATAAAACTATTTTTTTGTGAAGAATCAACAACAAGTGGGACACAATCATGAAGTGGAATGACCTTTATTGGATATTTCAAACTTTTTTAACAAATCAAAAACTAAAAAATTGAGCGTGCAAAATTATTCAGCCCCTTTACTTTCAGTGCAGCAAACTCTCTCCAGAAGTTCAGTGAGGATCTCTGAATGATCCAATGTTGACCTAAATGACTAATGATGATGAATACAATCCACCTGTGTGTAATCAAGTCTCCGTATAAATGCACCTGCACTGTGATAGTCTCAGAGGTCCGTCAAAAGCGCAGAGAGCATCATGAAGAACAAGGAACACACCAGGCAGGTCCGAGATACTGTTGTGAAGAAGTTTAAAGCCGGATTTGGATACAAAAAGATTTCCCAAGCTTTAAACATGCCAAGGAGCACTGTGCAAGCGATAATATTGAAATGGAAGGAGTATCAGACCACTGCAAATCTACCAAGACCTGGCCGTCCCTCTAAACATTCAGCTCATACAAGGAGAAGACTGATCAGAGATGCAGCCAAGAGGCCCATGATCACTCTGGATGAACTGCAGAGATCTACAGCTGAGGTGGGAGACTCTGTCCATAGGACAACAATCAGTCGTATATTGCACAAATCTGGCCTTTATGGAAGAGTGGCAAGAAGAAAGCCATTTCTTAAAGATATCCATAAAAAGTGTCGTTTAAAGTTTGCCACAAGCCACCTGGGAGACACACCAAACATGTGGAAGAAGGTGCTCTGGTCAGATGAAACCAAAATTGAACTTTTTGGCAACAATGCAAAACGTTATGTTTGGCGTAAAAGCAACACAGCTGAACACACCATCCCCACTGTCAAACATGGTGGTGGCAGCATCATGGTTTTGGCCTGCTTTTCTTCAGCAGGGACAGGGAAGATGGTTAAAATTGATGGGATGATGGATGGAGCCAAATACAGGACCATTCTGGAAGAAAACCTGATGTAGTCTGCAAAATACCTGAGACTGGGACGGAGATTTGTCTTCCAACAAGACAATGATCCAAAACATAAAGCAAAATCTACAATGGAATGGTTAAAAAAAAACATATCCAGGTGTTAGAATGGCCAAGTCAAAGTCCAGACCTGAATCCAATCGAGAATCTGTGGAAAGAACTGAAAACTGCTGTTCACAAATGCTCTCCATCCAACCTCACTAGCTCGAGCTGTTTTGCAAGGAGGAATGGGAAAACATTTCAGTCTCTCGATGTCCAAAACTGATAGACATACCCCAAGCGACTTACAGCTGTAATCGCAGCAAAAGGTGGCGCTACAAAGTATTAACTTAAGGGGGCTGAATAATTTTGCACGCCCAATTTTTCAGTTTTTGATTTGTTAAAAAAGTTTGAAATATCCAATAAATGTCGTTCCACTTCATGATTGTGTCCCACTTGTTGTTGATTCTTCACAAAAAAATACAGTTGTATATCTTTATGTTTGAAGCATGAAATGTGGCAAAAGGTCGCAAAGTTCAAGGGGGCCGAATACTTTCGCAAGGCACTGTAGACATTGTAGAGGAATATAAATATCTGGGTGTCCTTTTGGACAATAAGCTTCAGTGGAGTAAATGTACAGACCTGGTCTACAAAAAGAGCCAACAGAGACTGTTCTGTCTAAAAAAGTTCGGTTCTTTTAATATAGATTGTACTATACTGACTCTGTTTCACAAATCCTTTATTGAGATTATTTTAACTTTTTATATTGTTTGTTGGTTTGGCAATGCCACTGTCAGCCAGAGAAACATGCTGAGAAGGATTATTACCACAGCAAGCAAGGTACTTGGAGTCAAACAGACAGACCTGGATGAGATCTTTAAGGTCAGGGCCCTCTGTAAGGCTCACAAAATCATTTTAGACCCAAGCCACCCCCTGTACCTGGACTTTGAATTACTCCCCTCTGGGCGCAGGTATAGGGCACCCCTCAGCAGGAAAAACAGAACGAGACAATCATTTGTGCCAGGTGTGATATCCCTCCTAAATAGCTCGGCGAATGTTCCCATTGACTCCGTAAGGCCAGCAGGCTAGTCTTTTCTTCTTTAAAAAAAAGTTTTATTTCTTATTTCTTACTATTATTATTTTTATTGGTGCGTAACTGTTATGAAAGTTGTATTGTCAATCTTGTTTTGTATTTAGATGCCACTTTAAACGTGTACACGACACTGCAACAAAATTTCCCCATGGGGACAATAAAGTCAGTAAGTAAGTAAGTATAACATCTCTTTAATACCTCTATAACACCTCTATAACACCGCTATAACATCTCTATAACACCTCGCTATAACATTTCTATAACACCTCTATAACACCTCTATAACACCTATATGTATCTCTATAACATCTCTATAACATTTCTATAATACATCTGTATCTCTATATGACTATAACATCTCTAACATCTCTATAACGCATCAATATATCTACACCTCTATAACATCTATATTACACCTTTATAACATCTCTAAAACACCTCAAACACCTTTGTGACATCTACATAACACCTCTATAACTTCTCTATAACTTCTCTATATCATCTCTATAACAACTCTATAATACCTCTACAACACCTCCATATCGCTATAACACCTCTATAACACCTCTAACACCTTTAATACCTCTAGCACCTCTAAAACATCTCTATGACATCTCCATATATCTTTAACATCTCTATAACACATATATATCTCTATACCTCTTTAACATCCATATAACTCCTTTATAACATCTCTATAACACCTCAGAAACATCTACATAACACCTCTAACACCTCTGTAACACCACTATAACACCTCTGTAACACCTCTCTATAACATTTCTATAACAACTCTATAACACCTATATAACACCTCTATATCTATATAACACTTCTATAACACCTCTATAACACCTATATGTATCTCTATAGCATCTCTATAACATTTCTATAATACATCTGTATCTCTATATGACTATAACATCTAACATCTCTATAACGCATCAATATATCTATACCTCTATAACATCTATATTACACCTTTATAACATCTCTAAAACACCTTTGTGACATCTACATAACACCTCTATAACACCTCTATAACTTCTCTAGAACTTCTCTATATCATCTCTATAACAACTCTATAATACCTCTACAACACCTCTATATCGCTATAACACCTCTATAACACCTCTAACACCTTTAATACCTCTAGCACCTCTAAAACATCTCTCTGACATCTCCATATATCTTTAACATCTCTATATCATCTATATAACACCTCTATAACATCTCATTAACATCTCAATATCTCTATAACATCTCTATAACACATCTATATCTCTATACCTCTTTAACATCCATATAACTCCTTTATAACATCTCTATAACACCTCAGAAACATCTACATAACACCTCTAACACCTCTGTAACACCACTATAACACCACTATAACACCTCTATAACACCTCTAATACCTTTATAACATCACATAACATCTCTATAACAATAATTAGAAAAGTAGAATACAAAAGGTGTAACTAAATCTTACTTAGCATCCCCACAAGGCTAGAGGAGCTTCTGTGCATACTCTCCCACACACACCCGCGTGCACACACACTAATTAATAGACCCATGTCTATTTTTACTGTGCCAATCTGCATGGCCCATCTCAAGGTGAGTGGAGTTGTGATGTCTATAAAAAGCCTTTCATCACAGATCCTCACAAGGGGCCCGATTCCGACTGAGGAAATGTACGCCTTTCCTACACACTTCTCAGTACTTGGTATTCAGACTTATTTTATGCAGGTGCGTAATAGGCATTGTAGATGTGCTTCTCTTGGGTGGGCTGAATGAATTTAATTAAATAACTGTAAACACTCCCACACATTCTTGTGGAGTTTTCGTTGAACTTGGTTTCAGTACATCTATCTTAAGCCATCCCTTTAAAAATGGTGTACCATTAATTAGAATTTTGTCGACAGACTAGAATACATCAAGAGAACGGGGTCAGAATATAGGGATCAATGAAAGAAAGCCATGAATGCATATCTGTCTCTGTTTCAGCCCAACTGGTAGATTGAAAATGTATGTATGAATCGTAAAAAAACGGGTTTGGAGAGCCAGTGGTCTGAGTTCCATAATGATTCAAAGAGGCTACATGTCCCAAATTATTGCACAACGTTAGCCTAATATTATCCACGAATGCTAGCGACCCCAGGAATAATTTACAAGGCCGTGACAGAAGACAGAAAAGTAAACGGAATGGAATGGAATTTTGCAAAATGTCGGATACAAATGGAAGAAAACTAACACTTAAGTGACAGTTCTAAATGTCTGTGGGTGTTCCTGACTAGATCCCGATAGTGACTAATATTTAAAATGATACAAATGGTCAAATAAAATGGAGAAAAGCCTGGGTATATAATTAAAACATTCGAAAGCGCATACATCAACTCTGCAGGTTCAGCCCTACATAAGCCTTTAGCTTGAGTCTCCAAATTTCACCCACGCAAATTAAAAGGGCACACAATTAGTGGCACTGCTATTTATAGCCTACTTCACTGTGGAAAAGGGTCTGCACTACCTCTTATGTTGATATGATTTTCAGTTTGCTTCCTTTTGACTGATTTCACATTCGTCTCCATTGATCATAATGTAAAATATATCTAAAACAATTGTTATTTAGCCTACATTTACAATCCCCTTCTAACAGATAACTCATTTACCTAGCTCTTATCAATAGGTCTTATCAATTTATAAATTACAGTGCATGGAGAATGCTGTTAAATTAATTAAGTAGATGCTTTTTCAACCGGCAGGTTCACTAGACCTTATTCATGACCTTATTCATGACCTTATTCATGGTTTCCTCACGCGTAAAGCTCATCGTGATAATACTACCACCACTTACCTGAACTCATCCTGGTAATACTACCACCACTTACCTGAACTCATCCTGATAATACTACCACCACTTACCTGAATGGTCACTGTTTTCCATAATGGCAGTGCCCTTGAGTGCTATGATGTTGAGGTAGCTAAAATTGACATATTTTATTAGGCAACTGCTGAAAATACTGGGTCAAGCCTCTGAACATGGCAGCTCCAACATGAACAGGGTCAGTGTGGATGGTACACTGGAGATTAATGACCCTTCCCCCTCACAACAATCAGGGGGTGTTTTATTTACCTTCAGACAACACTGTCTGTATAGTAAAGCTGTGTTGATTCACTGAATCTTGAGTTAGTTTTAGGCTGAAACAAAACCATTCACTAGACCCTGTGGATCCATTAAACCAGGAGTGAAGAACACTGAGCTAAGGAGAATTAGTGGATTCAATCCGTAGCGCCAAAGATCAGCATTGCAGGCAAAGGGGCCAGGGTTCAGGTCTAGAAGCACAGTTTTGACTGTTCCTACAGTTTTGCTTCAGTACTGCAGTTTAACTGATGCCCGGTGCAGAAAGACAATTTCCATACACTGCCAAATAGAAGTCGAATTAGAAAATTCCTAATAAGACACTTTAGTCATCACTTTTGTGTACAAAACATCCATTGAATTATTCAAATAACTGTAACTGAGGCAGATTTTTTTCCAGCACTCGCAGCCTTCATTTTTTGTGTTTATATTCATTCAATGTCTGCCATGTTTTTGGATGGTGTCATCATTGCTCGTGCTGCTCCCAGCCCTGAGTCTCTCCATAGTGTCAATGCTCCACAGAGGGATGGATGGTTTTGGGGAAAGCCATGGCACGTGGTCCACTGTGACAGGTGGATGTATTGTAATGTCTGACAGCAGGCTGATTTAGATTGGGGGTTGGAGTCTACAGTCTACATCTATCAGGAGGGTTAGACTACGGTCTACATCTATCCCCCTATAGCCTGTCAGACAGGGGACGTCCATAACAAGACCATGAATTAGTGGGTACCCAACCATACTGTGATTTTAGGGCACATGACTTATAGGGTGTGTGTTTGTGTGTGCTTCTCTGTGTGTGCATGTGCATGTGTAGATCCATACGTGCGTGTGTGTTCATTCAAACATGTCACTCAGAATCAGGTCCAGAATATCTCTCTGCAGACTTCAGTGTCAGTCCAATATCAGGCGGTAATGACATGCTGCTTGGTTTATCCATCCCCAGATAGAGCAGGAACAGGTGAGTAATCAGGGGACAGAGACTCTGGGCTCAAACAGGGAACCAGACAGAAGTCATTCATCACAGAGGTGATTGTTCTCAGCTGGTCAGTCTGATGCTATTATTTCATCATTTTATGGTTCCTTTGGTATCAGTATGCAAGAATTAACCAACAAATAATGGTACTTTTACAGTCATTTTAAGTCCATTTAAAATAAGATTGTTTTTCTCTGAATTCATTATTACTGTGCTGTGGCTGGCAACGAATCAGAAAATATCTGCATGTTTTGGTCTTTGATTCATATTATTCCATTCATGAACACAAAGATCTCCATTTTCCAATGATTTGCTAGTACACAAGTAAAATTTCACGCCTGAAAGCAGTAATACTTTCTTCAATCAATAAGGTATTTTATCCTGGAACATACAAGGATTCACGAAATAATGAAAATCCTTGATGGGTACTCATAAAATGCATACAATTATATCGGTTCTGGAGATATTACAGGGATGAAAGACAACGTCATCAATGGATCTTGTCTGATGCACTGTGTGTGTAGAACATTAGGGAAAAAACGGTCTACTCTTATCTCAGGACTTTGATGTTGGAGGTTCAAGAATCATTATGAGAGAGATGGGCCTTTCCTCAATTGGTTAAGAGTCTGTCCTCTCCTCAACTCCTCCATCCTCCTCTCCTCCATAAAACGGCTGTTTTTTTCCTCAAAGGAGAAAAGCATGCACACATTTAAAAAAAGAGCCTAATTATCCTTTTGTCTATAAAATGTCTAGCACCACTAGAAAAATACATGTTTTACCACTTTACACTTGCGTTTTGGCGATTCCACCTCTGTAAATGTAATTTGCTAGTTGATTTTTTTTAATCTACATTTTCTAAAGATTTTCTGTCTTCGTAGCAGAGTACACAAGTTATATTTCCACCTGAACCACAAGAGGTGTCAGTAATGCTTTCATTAATCAATAAGATCATTTCATCCTGGAACAAAATATAATTACAATCTTTGAGGATGGACACCCGTGCTATGCATAAAATGATATCTGTTTTGGAGATGATAGTGGAGATGGAAGTTAGAGAGAGAGAGAGAGAGAGAGAACCCAGAGAGAGAAAAAGACAGAGAGAGAGAGAGAGAAAGGAGAGGGGGAAAGAAAGCAAGGAGAAAGAGAGAAGACACTGCATTCTGGGCCGCATGCTGGGCTGGTTGGATGGTCCTTTAGAAACACATACCTGTGTGTGTGTGTGTGTGTGTGTGTGTGTGTGTTGTCCTGTGCTGTGGAGTAAAATGGCTGTGTTTGATTCCATTACAACTGCATTTAATGGTTGTGCCACAGTCTATTAACTGCATTCATCTTTTCTGTGATATATCATGACATTTCTGCACTCAACAAATGACCTCCCCTCTTCCTGCTACTGCATTACCATTCCTACCTTATTCTCATCAGTGTGGCAATACACACACACACACACACACACACTGAGGTAGGACTATATGAGCACCAGTGGCAGCCAGGCAGCAACAATCTGGGTTGATAATGGCTCAGAGAGTTGGTTTATGTAATCTAAACAGAGATGTCTTATGTAATCTAATAAGATGTGGTAATGTAATCTAAACAGAGATGGTAATGTAATCTAAACAGAGATGGTTTATGTAATCTAAAAAACAGAATTATCTGTAGGAGACCATGATCAAAAGTCTATCATAATAACCATATTACATGATAACCAAAGAACAGGAAATGAGGGGTGAGAGCTGTGGCTGTGTGCTCATATGGATGGGTGCTTTCATGCTTGTGTGTGTGTGTGTGCATTCTTGTCTGTCTTTCTCTCATTTTTTCAGCACCTGTTTTTTAAAAATACATTTCATATTGAGAATAAGGATGGGGGGGCACACCGTGGCAGCTAGAGCACACACCTTGGCAGCTAGTGTGCGCTCTGCTCTCGGCTTGCCAGCCTCAATCTATTTGAAGCGGCTTTTAGGCCTGCTCCGTTCCTATACTCTTTCATAATTTGCGTCTCTAGTCAATAAACAATAGAGCATCTACATGAAGAATGGTAATGGGAAAACAGCAAGGAGAGAAATATGAAAAGCTGTCCTTTTTCTATGAAACAGATACCGCTCAACTGACTAATATAACTTAATATGAAACTCAGAGACCACATACGCAGCCGGTGGAAGCTGATATTCAGCTTATGCATTTCTATTCCCCACTCCCCAGCCCGCCCGCCCGACCGCCAGCCTGCTCGCCAATGTGCCTGCCTGACAGCAATAAACACATTTAGATAACTCACACGTTGCCAGGCTCCAACTCTAGCTCCAGGGATATTACCCTCTCTCTCCAACGGTACACACGGAAATTACACTGTCACTTTACTATTAATGGAGACAGGTGTGTAGGCCCTCTTTGAACTTATATAATTAATATTAATTCTCTGTCAGTCCTCATTAGGAACTTGATTAACTTGTATCCGGACGCAAATGAGCATTTTGACCCTTTCAGGGGGCAGGTGCTTAACATGATTGACATCAGGAAAAGAACGGGGGCTATCAGCTGACCATTGAGGTTGATGTAAATCTGCTAGTTAGTCAGCTAGCTTGATTCTTTTTTTCACTGATTGTGATTTATCTTCAATGCTCTTAAATACTTAAATAATAACTTCATAATATAATATTCATCATCTTCTAACTCATGATATATGGGTTGGCTGGCTAGTGGCATGTGTGGATATGTTAGTATATGGTGATTAGCTAGAGTCTGGACTACCCGTATTGCTGCTGCCCTGACACACATGCTACTCTCGGCTGATGAAGCGATGGAGTTGAGTAGAGGGTCGTTGATACAGCCGCTCCTCACCGTGTCTTTCTGCCTTGCTCTGCTGCACGTATCAGCCAATCAGATCGAATATTGATGATGTAAATCAAGTTTTATTAAGTGTTAATCAAATGTTATGCTGCTGTGGCAGTACTGCTGATATTTAAACTAGGTAGCTAGCTAGCTATTCACATTCGACGTGTGACCGTAGTGGGTTCAGAACTACAACGACAAAGACTGTATACGAAACTGTATACCATAATTATACCATCACCCAGAAGGGCACTAAGTGAGTGGGAGGGTGAAGGGGCGTGTGCTCGACACAGGTAGACTCCTATCTGTGCACGTGCCTACAGCCTATACATCTTTCAGTTGTGACAAGTCAATGAGAACTGACCCCTGGTCTAAGATGGACACCAACAGAGTTTTTGGTCACTCTGATTCAGATGTAAGGCTTCATTACAGCTACTGTAGGATTTACATTATATACCGGCTGAAATACATTTTTACTAAATTAAATATTTAATTCCTGAAATATTTGTTCCTAAATAAGATCCACTTGATGCTCCCTGTCTCCCAGCTGTCCCCTTGTCTAAAACAGCTGATGCCATATTGGCCTTCTCCTCTCCTTGTTCTAGGAAGATGTGCCTATTGTTAAAATACCCATTATTCTTCATGGCTGGGTCACTGTGCCTTCGTCCATAATCGCACCCTATTCCCTATTTAGTGCACTACTTTTGACCAGGGCTCCTGTGCGCTTATAAGGGAATAGAGTGCCATTTGGTATGAAGCCATTGTCTGTCAGTCTGTCTGTGCTGGCTGGCCAGTGAACTGGGTGTAATCAGCCATGCTGTATGTCTCTGTTAGCTGCATGGGGAGATGGGTCTGTATTAGAGATGAGAATGGAACGGGTTCAAGTCTATTTTCTTCAATAAACACTTGTTATAAGGGGGGTAGCTTTAAGCCAAGTCATTCCAAGCTGCTGTAAAATAAATAAATAAGTTCAACACAAGTTTAACATACTGAGGCAGGTGCAAGCCAAAACACTTTTACTGAACATCTGAACATGTTCCCTTGATGACTAAAAATGGTGCCGGAGGGGATGGGTGCTGTTTTACGGGTTCTTAACCAATTGTGCAATTTTGTGTTTTTTTTTGCATTGTTTGTAACTTATTTTGTACATAATGTTGATCCTACCGTCTCTTCTGACCAAAAAGAGCTTCTGGATATCAGCACAGCGATTACTCACCTCGACCTGGACAAATATTCTTTCTTTAATGAGTCGGACGCAAAGGATATAATGTTGCTCCCAGCCAAGGACCAAATGCTCATCATTTGCATGAAGAAGAAAAGTAAATGTAATATTAACTTCTTGGTGACAGGGGGCAGTATTGAGTAGCTTGGATGAATAAGGTGCCCAGAGTAAGCTGCCTGCTACTTTGTCCCAGGTGCTAATATATGCATATTATTAGTATTGGATAGAAAACACTCTGAAGTTTCTAAAACGGTTTGAATGATGTCTGTGAGTATAACATAACTCATATGGCAGGTGAAAACCTGAGACAAATACAACCAGGAAGTGGGACATCTGAGGTTTGTAGTTTAATTTAAGTGATTGCTTATCCAATATGCTGTGTCTATGGGGCCAGATTGCACTTCCCAAGGCTTCCAGCAGATGTCAACAGTCTTTAGAAAGTTGTTTGAGGCTTCTATTGTGGAAGGTGGTCGAATAAGAGCTGTTTCAACAAGTGGACTAGGCTGAGGCCAATCAGTTGTTTACTGCGCGGTCACGCGGGCGCGCCGTTCCTTCTTTTTTCCTCCATAAGGAATAAGTTATTGTCCGGTTGGAATATTATTGAAAATTTATTATAAAAAGACCCCAAGGATTGATTGTAAACATCGCTTGACATGTTTCTACAAACTGTAAGGGAACTCTTTTGGCTTTTCGTCTGGATTTTGCGCTCGCGCATTGTGCCTTTGGAATAGTGAACTAAACGCGCACACAAAAAAACGAGGTATTTGGACATAAATATGGACATAATTGAACAAAACAAAAATGTATTGTGGAAGTGGGAGTCCGGGGAGTGCATTCCCATGAATATCAGCAAAGGTAAGTGAAGATTTATAATGCTATTTATGACTTTTGTTGACACAATTTGGCGGGTAACTGTATGGCTTGCTTTTGTGGCTGAACGCTGTTCTCAGATTATTGAATATTGTGCTTTTGCCGTACAGCTTTTTTGAAATCTGACACAGCGGTTGCATTAAGAACACGTTTATCTTTAATTCTATGTAAAATATGTATCTTTCATCAAAGTTTATGATTATTTCTGTTATTTGATGTGGCTCTCTGCAATTTCTCCAGATGTTTTGGAGGCATTTCTGAACATGGCGCCAATGTAAACTGAGGTTTTTGGATATAAATATGAACTTGATCGAACAAAACATGTATTGTTTAACATTGAGTCCTGGGAGTGTCATCTGATGAAGATCGTCAGAGGTTAGTGATTCATTTTCTCTCTATTTCTGCTTTTTGTGACACCTCTCGTTGGTTGGAAAATGGCTGAATGCTTTCTGTGACTAGTTGCTGACCTAACATATGTTCTGCTTTCGCCAAAAAGCCTTTTTGGAATCGGACACTGATTGGATTAACGAGAAGTGTATCCTTAACCTTTTGCGTGTAGGGGACAGTATTTTTATTTTTGGCAAAAAAACGTACCCATTTGAAGCTGCCTATTTCTCAGGCCCAGAAACTAGAATATGCATATAATTGTCAGATTAGGATAGAAAACTCTAAAGTTTCCAAAACTGTCAAAATATTGTCTGTGAGTATAACAGAACTGATATTGCAGGTGAAAACCTGAGGAAAGTCCAATCAGGAAGTGCCTCTTATTTTGAAACCTCTCTGTTCCTTTGCATGCCTATCCTCCATTTAAAGGGATATCAACCGGATTCCTTTTTCTATGGCTTCCCTAAGTGTCAACAGTCGTTAGACATAGTTTCAGGCTTTTATTTAGAAAAATGAGTGTGAAAGATCACATTGTGTAAGTGGATAGGTGGGGGCTCTCAGAGTGATATATTATCGAATATATATTTAAAAAACAACCTGAGGATTGATTATAAAAAATGTTTGACATGTTTCTGTGGACATTATGGATATTTTTTGGAATATACATCTGCGTTGTCGTGACCGCTCTTTCCTGTGGATTGCTGAACATAACGCGACAAACAAACTGAGGTATTTTGGGTATAAAAATAATCTTTATGGAACAAAAGGAACATTTGTTGTGTAACTGGGAGTCTCGTAAGTGAAAACATCTGAAGATCATCAAAGGTAAACAATTAATTTGATTGCTTTTCTGATTATTTGTGACCTAGCTACTTAATGCTTAGTGTACATAATGTTTTGTTGTGCTATCGATAAACTTACACAAACGCTTGGATTGATTTCGCTGTAAAGCATAATTTCCAAATCTGAGACGACAGGTGGATTAACAAAAGGCTAAGCTGTGTTTTGCAATATTGCACTTGTGATTTCATGAATATGAATATTTTTTTGTAATATTATTTGACTGTGGTGCTATGCTATTCAGCGGTTGCTGACGAAAATGATCCCGCTAACGGGATGGGTAGCGTCAAGAAGTTAAAATGGTGTAAAATACTTGTATGGTTGAGGAATTTTAATTATGAGATTTCTGTTGTTTTGAATTTGGCGTCCTGCACTTTCACTGGCTGTTGGCTAGGTGGGACGCTAGCATCCCGAACGATCCCAGAGAGGTTAAAGAAGTCTCAAGGTTTTGCTCACCTGAGGTAGAGCACCTCATCATAAGCTGTAGACCACACTATTTATCAAGAGAGTTTATCTATATTTTCTGAAGCTGTCTATTTCCCACAACAACCCGACGCTGAAACTAAGATCACATTCAACGAGGTGTATAAGGCCATAAGCAAACAAGAAAATGCTCATCCAGAAGCGCAGCTCCTAGTGGCAGGGGACTTGCAGGCAAACTTAAATCCTTTTTACCTCATTTCTACCAGCATGTCACACGTGCAACCAGAGGGGGAAAAAAACCCTAGACCACCTGTACTCCACACACAGAGATGCGTACAAAGCTTTCACTCACTATCCATCTCGAAAATCTGAAAATAATTATATCCTCCTGATTCCTGCTAACAAGCAAACACTAAAGCAGGAACTATCAGTGACTTGCTCAATACGGAAGTGGTCAGATGATGTGGATGCTACGCTACAGGACTGTTTTGCTAGCACAGACTGGAATATGTTCTGGGATTCATCCAATGACAATAAGGAGTATACCAACTCAGTCACTGGCTTCATAAATAAGTGCATAGATCATATGGACATATCCCCACAGTGACCGTACATAAATAAGTGCATCAACAATACGTATGCATAACCCCACAGTGATCATACGTACATATCCCAACCAGAAGCCATGGATTAGAGGCAACATCTGCACCGAGCTAAAGGCCAGAGCTGCCGCTTTCAAGGAGCGGGACAATAATCAGGACACCTATAAGAAATTCCACTATGCCCTTAGATGAACAATCAAACAGACAAAGCATCAATACAGGACTAAGATTGAATCATACTACACTGGCTCTGATGCTCGTCAAATGTGGCAGGGCTTGCAAAACTATTATGGACAACAAAGGGAAATCCAGCCGTGAGCTGCCCAGTGACGCTAGCCTACCAGACGGGCTAAATGCCTTTAATGCTGCTTCGAGGCAATTAACACTGAAGCATGAACGAGAGCACCAGCTGTTCCGGACGTCTGTGCGATCATGCTCTACATAGCCGATGTGAACAAGACCGTTAACTTTTTATGGCTGCAGGGGCAGTATTGAGTAGCTTGGATGAAAAAGTTCCCATTGTAATCGACCAGCTCCTCAGCCTCAGTTGCTAATATATGCATATTATTATTATTATTATTAGAAAACACTCTAAAGTTTCCAAAACGGTCAAAATATTGTTTGTGAGTATAACAGAACTGATATTGCAGGCGAAACCCTGAGGAAAATCAAAACAGGAAGTGGCTTCTATTTTGAAAACTCAATGTTCCATAGCCTCCCTTTCCTGGATTTAAAGATTATTCAGAAAGGTAAATTAATTTGATTGCTTTTCTGATTTGTGACCAAGCTTCCTGATGCCAAGTGTACTTAATGTTTTGTAGTGCGATCGATAAACTTACACAAACGCTTGGATTGCTTTCGCTGAAAGCATCATTTCAAATTCTGACACGACAGGTGGATTAACAAAAGGCTAAACTGTGTTTTTCTATATTGCACTTGTGATTTCATGAATATAAATATTTGAAGTAATATTTATTGAATGTAGCGCTATGCTATTCAGCGGTTGTTAATGACACTTATCCCGATATTGGGATTGCAGCCACATCAACATTATTCCCCCCGGAAACCCTAGACACACTCCAATTTGCGTACCGCCTCAAAAGATCCACAGATCCACATATGACGCAATCTCTTTTTGAAAACTCTGTTTATTAAGTTTTACACACACACACACAAGACAACACAAAGCAATATAAATAATATACTCAAATTAGAAAAAATACAAATAATACATTCAAAAAATAGCTTTAAAAATACCATAAATACCAATAAGTTAAACACACCAGGCAGAAGGCTACAAAGGTTAACCTTTAAGGGATAGGGGGCAGCATTTTCACTTTGGATGAATTGCGTGCCCATAGTGAACTGCCTCCAGATGCTAATATATGCAAATTTGTATTACTATTGGATAGAAAACACTCTGAAGTTTCTAAAACTGTTTGAATACAGTGGGGCAAAAAAGTATTTAGTCAGCCACCAATTGTGCAAGTTCTCCCACTTAAAAAGATGAGAGAGGCCTGTAATTTCCATCATAGGTACACTTCAACTATGACAGACAAAATGAGAGAAAAAAAATCTAGAAAATCACATTATAGGATTTTTTATGAATTTATTTGCAAAATATGGTGGAAAATAAGTTTTTGGTCAATAACAAAAGTTTATCTCAATACTTTGTTATATACCCTTTGTTGGCAATGACAGAGGTCAAACGTTTTCTGTAAGTCTTCACAAGGTTTTCACACACTGTTGCAGGTATTTTGGCCCATTCCTCCATGCAGATCTCCTCTAGAGCAGTGATGTTTTGGGGCTGTTGCTGGTCAACACGGACTTTCAACTCCCTCCAAAGATTTTCTATGGGGTTGAGATCTGGAGACTGGCTAGGCCACTCCAGGACCTTGAAATGCTTCTTACGAAGCCACTCCTTCGTTGCCCGGGCGGTGTGTTTGGGATCATTGTCATGCTGAAAGACTTAACCACGTTTCATCTTCAATGCCCTTGCTGATGGAAGGAGGTTTTCACTCAAAATCTCACGATACATGGCCCCAGTCATTCTTTCCTTTACACGGATCAGTCGTCCTGGTCCCTTTGCAGAAAAACAGCCCCAAAGCATGATGTTTCCACCCCCATGATTCACAGTAGGTATGGTGTTCTTTGGATGCAACTCAGCATTCTTTGTCCTCCAAACACGACGAGTTGCGTTTTTACCAAAAAGTTATATTTTGGTTTCATCTGAGCATATGACATTCTCCCAATCTTCTTCTGGATCATCCAAATGCTCTCTAGCAAACTTCAGACGGGCCTGGACATGTACTGGCTTAAGCAGGGGGAGATGTCTTGCACTGCAGGATTTGAGTCCCTGGCGGCATAGTGTGTTACTGATGGTAGCCTTTGTTACTTTGGTCCCAGCTCTTTGCAGGTCATTCACTAGGTCCCCCTGTGCGGTTCTGGGATTTTTGCTCACCGTTCTTGTGATCATTTTGACCCCACTGGGTGAGATCTTGCGTGGAGCCCCAGATCGAGGGAGATTTTCAATGTTCTTGTATGTCTTCCATTTCCTAATAATTGCTCCCACAGTTGATTTCTTCAAACCAAGCTGCCTATTGCAGATTCAATCTTCCCAGCCTGGTGCAGGTCTACAATTTTGTTTCTGGTGTCCTTTGACAGCTCTTTGGTCTTGGCCATAGTGGAGTTTGGAGTGTGACTGTTTGAGGTTGTGGACAGGTGTCTTTTATACTGATGACAAGTTCAAACAGGTGCCATTAATACAGGTAATGAGTGGAGGACAGAGGAGCCTCTTAAAGAGGAAGTTACAGGTCTGTGAGAGCCAGAAATCTTGCTTGTTTGTAGGTGACCAAATACTTATTTTCCACCATAATTTGCAAATAAATTCATTAAAAATCCTACAATGTGATTTTCTGTATTTTTTTTTTCATTTTGTCTGTCATAGTTGAAGTGTCCCTATGATGAAAATTACAGGCCTCTCATCTTTTTAAGTGGGAGAACTTGCACAATTGGTGGCTGACAAATACTTTTTTGCCCCACTGTATGTCTGTGAGTATAACAGAACTCATAGGGCAGGCAAACTTCCAAACAGGAAGTGGAAATTCTGGGGCTGGTTGATTTTCAACTTATCGCCTATTCACATCCAAATAAGATATGGATGTGTTCGCAATTCCTACGCCTTCCACTAGATGTCAACAGTCAGTAGAACGTGGAATGAAGCCTCTAGTGTGATGTGGGACCGGATGGCAGCTATTTGAGTCACTGGTCTGGCAGAATGCCAGTTCCTGGTTAAGCACAGTACTTATTATATCGCCTTGCGTTCCGTTACTCTGTAGACAAAAACGAATGCTCCGGTTGGGACGTTATTGGATATATATGAAAATAACATCCTGAAGATTGATTCTCTTCTTAGTTTGACCAGTTTATTCGACCTGGAATATAACTTTTTGAAAATTTCGCCCGAGTTCGCCTGGACCGGCGCCAGCTTTTGGACATGTGAGCTAAACGTGCTAGCAAAAGTAGTTAATTGGACACTTGTAATGGACATTATCTAACAAAACAACAATTTATTGCGGAACTAGGATTCCTTGCACTGCATTCTGATGAAAGGTCATCAAAGGTAAGGGAATATTTATGATGTAATTTCGTATTTCTGTTGACTCCAACATGGCGGAAAAATATATTTACGTTTGAGCGCTGTCTCAGATTATTGCATGGTATGCTTTTTTCGTAACATTTTTTAAAAGTCTGACACAGCGGTTGCATGAAGAACCAGTGTATCTTTAATTAAATGGAAAACATGTATCTTTCGTCAAAGTTTATGATGAGTATTTCTGTTATCTGACGTAGCTCTCTGTAATTACTCCGGATATTTTGGAGGCATATCTGAACATGGCGCCAATGTAAACCGAGATTTGTGGATATAAATATGCATATTATCGAACAAAACATAAATGTGTTGTGTAACATGATGTCATATGAGTGTCATCTGATGAAGATTATCAAAGGTTAGTGATTAATTTTATCTCTAATTCTGCTTTTGTGACTATCTTTGGCTGGGAAAAATGGCTGTGTTTTTTGGATTTGGTGGTGATCTAACATAAATATATGTTGTGTTTTCGCTGTAAAACATTTTTAAAAATCGGACACGAAGGGGATATTAACAAGATGTTTGTCTTTCATTTGCTGTGTTGGACTTGTTAATGTGTGAAAGTAAAATATTTAAAAAATATATTTTTGAATATCCCGCGCTGCCTTTTCAGCGTAATGTTGAGGGGAGGTACCGTTAGCGGAACCTGTGTCCTAGACAGGTTAAAGGGCAAGCTATAGTACAGGGACAGAGCAAGCACCTCACCATTGTTCATGTAAACAGTCAAGGGATAGGGGTGGAGAAATGCAACCACTCACAGACAGCCATGGCCACATACCGACCATCCACTGGCCCAAAAATAAAAAGTTTACAATGCTTTAAAATAACCGGGCAAGATGAACAAGGCATCCGCTGGTCACAATCAATAAGCACATCAACCTTAATGCTCAAGCAATGCTCATCCAACCCTTAAGTCACAGGGGGTTAAATACAGACTTACAGTATTTCGGTTTTAATAGGAATGCCATCAGAGGATGGACTGTTTAAGACCAGAATGGAGCCCAAGCCTCATTAAACAGTTTGGGGTTCCCACGTGAATTGAATTGATTTTTTTTATAGTTTCAGAGAGCACAACACATCTCTCACCCAATATTTATAAGATGGGGGAGCTGTCATCTTCCAGTTCTGTAGTATTAGCCATCTAGCTAAAAGAGTTGTATAAGCAACAGTGTCCGACTGGATTTTTGACAGGGGGGTACCTAGGGCAGTACTCCAAAAAGGGCTGTAAGGGGAGACGGATCAGTGTCATATATATCAGAGAAACATTTAAATATTAATTCCCAGAAACCTGACAGTTTATGACAGCCCCAAAACATATGCAACAGTGTGGCTTGTTCCATTTTACATCTGACACAGGTAGGATCAAAATTAGAGAATATTCTTCCAAGTTTGGCGCCAGACCAGTGGATACGGTGAACCACCTTGAATTGAATGAGGCTGTGTCTAGTGCTAAAAGAAGATGAATGCACATTGTGTAGCACAGATTCCCAGGTGTCTTCCCCAAGTTCCTCCCCAAAATCCTTTTCCCATCAAGTCTTCAAAGGCACCAAAGAAGGGTTCTGTTAGTCATGAATGATTGCATATACATCTGAAATTGCGCCCCTAGGAAGCTTGTTCAGCTCCAAGATGCTCTCTATAGCTGTATTCGCAGGCCTATGGGGAAATTCAGGTGTGTTAGCTCTGACAAAGTTCCTAGTCTGGAGATAGCGGAAAAACTGGGATTGGGGGAGGTTTAACTTTTCCTGTAGCTGAGCAAAAGAGGCAAATGTATCATCAAAGAATAATTGGGCTAGTGAGGAGAGTCCCAGTGAGTGCCAGATGGCAAAAGCCCCATCATTCAGAGATGGAGGAAATAAAATGTTATGATTAATTAACCACATTCTTTTGGAGAGATTGGAAACCCAAATTGGTCTACACGGACAAGTTCTGGCTTGGTTTAGATCTTATCTGTCATAAAGATATCAGTTTGTCTCTGTGAATGGCTTGTCCTCTGACAAATCAACTGTAAATTTCGGTGTTCCTCAAGGTTCCGTTTTAGGACCACTATTGTTTTCACTATATTTTACCTCTTGGGGATGTAATTCGAAAACATAATGTTAACTTTCACTGCTATGCGGATGACACACAGCTGTATATTTCAATGAAACATGGTGAAGCCCCAAAATTGCCCCCGCTAGAAGCCTGTGTTACAGACATAAGGAAGTGGATGGCTGCAAACTTTCTACTTTTAAACTCGGACAAAACAGAGACGTTTGTTCTAGGTCCAAAGAAATCTTCTGTTGAATCTGACAATTAATCTTAATGGTTGTACAGTCGTCTCAAATAAAACTGTGAAGGACCTCGGCGTTACTCTGGACCCTGATCTCTTTTTTGACGAACATATCAAGACTGTTTCAAGGACAGCTTTTTTACATCTACGTAACATTGCAAAAATCAGAAACTGTCTGTGCAAAAATGATGCAAAAAAATACATCTATGCTTTGGTTACTTCTAGGTTAGATTACTGCAATGCTCTACTTTCCAGCTACCCAGATAAAGCACTAAATAAACTTCAGTTGGAGCTAAATACGGCTGCTAGAATCATGACTTCAACCAAAAAAATGGTCACAAGACGCAGGCCTCCTAATTGTCCCTAGAATTTCTAAGCAAACAGCTGGAGGCAGGGCTTTCTCCTATAGAGCTCAATTCTCCTACGTCGGGTCACAGTCCGGAACCTACCACAATGGGTCGCAGTCCGGAACCTACCATGACGGGTCACAGTCCGGATCCGCCAGAGTCTCCCTCCTGTCCTGTGCCGCCAGAGTCTCCCTCCTGTCCTGTGCCGCCAGAGTCTCCCTCCTGTCCTGTGCCGCCAGAGTCTCCCTCCTGTCCTGTGCCGCCAGAGTCTCCCTCCTGTCCTGTGCCGCCAGAGTCTCCCTCCTGTCCTGTGCCGCCAGAGTCTCCCTCCTGTCCTGTGCCGCCAGAGTCTCCCTCCTGTCCTGTGCCGCCAGAGTCTCCCTCCTGTCCTGTGCCGCCAGAGTCTCCCTCCTGTCCTGTGCCGCCAGAGTCTCCCTCCTGTCCTGTGCCGCCAGAGTCTCCCTCCTGTCCTGTGCCGCCAGAGTCTCCCTCCTGTCCTGTGCCGCCAGAGTCTCCCTCCTGTCCTGTGCCGCCAGAGTCTCCCTCCTGTCCTGAGCCGCCAGAGTCTCCCTCCTGTCCTGAGCCGCCAGAGTCTCCCTCCTGTCCTGAGCCGCCAGAGTCTCCCTCCTGTCCTGTGCCGCCAGAGTCTCCCTCCTGTCCTGAGCCGCCAGAGTCTCCCTCCTGTCCTGAGCCGCCAGAGTCTCCCTCCTGTCCGGAGCCGCCAGAGTCTCCCTCCTGTCCGGAGCCGCCAGAGCCGTCAGCCAGCCCCGGAGCCGCCAGAGCCGTCAGCCAGCCAGGAGCCGCCAGAGCCGTCAGCCAACCAGGAGCTGCCGATGCCGCCTGTCACGCCGGCAATGCTGGAATCTCCCTCATGTCCGGAGCTGCCAGAGCCGCTCCTCAGTCCAGTGACGCCCTCTACGATGTTCTTCAGTCCGGGGTCCGCTGAGAGTGTCCCCGTTCCAGAGGCGCCACCTAAGTGGGCCAAGACTGAGGTAGAGCGGCTCTGGCAGCTCATGTCAATGGTTGCCTAGATTGGTTCTCAATTAGAGGCAGGTGTTTATCGTTGTCTCTGATTCGGAACCATATTTAGGCAGCCATCTTCTTTGGGTATTTTGTGGGTTATTGCCTATGTTATGTTGCACGTTAGCACAGTGTTTTGATAGCAGTCACATTCGTCTTGTTAGTTTGCTTCTTTGGTTAGTGTACTTTGTTTTTCGTCTTTCATTAAAAAGATGTATTCACATAACGCTGTGCTTTGGTCTCCTCAATACGACGATCGTGGCAACATGCATAATATTATACTCATAAAGAGATGACAAAGTGGCAAGACAAAGTATGTGAACCCTTTGGAATTACCTGGACTTCTGCATAAATTGGTCATAAAATTGAATCTTCATCTAAGTCACAACAAAAGACAAACACACTGCTGTCAAGCGCATCAGCGATGATTTGACTCGTCTGGACTCAATCACCTCTGTCATTACGTCCCCTATATCTGTCTGTTAAATGTTTGACTCCCTGTACCTGCTTCTCATCTCCGGCGTTGGTCCTTAAAAATACATTTGCAAAAATTGCTAAACACTTGTTTCTGCTTTGTCATTATGGGGCATTGTGTGTAGATTGCCATTTTCTTTTGTTATTATTATTTTTAATCCATTTTTGAGTAAGGCTGTAACGTCAGAAAATGTGGGAAAAGTCAAGGGGTCAAGGCACAGTATGTTATACAGTCAAGGTCAAAAGCACACACAGCCACTAAGACAAACAGAGAAAGGGAGCGGCCTGTGACTTTTACGTAACAATAGATCTCTCACCGAGAAATAAATACAAGCAGGTGCATTATTGGGAAGTGTTTCTCAGTGATAGGGGGAATTTAAATTAATGTCTGACTGGGATAATGAGTTGCAATGTTTAGAGGTCAATGTGAGTCATAGGAAGATGATGCTTTGAATCAATATTACAATGTAAACCTATGGACTGTCATTGGCCTTGATCAAACAGCTCTCCAGCACTTCCCTACTTGCTGTTCATGTTTTCTGTCCTCAAACTCACCCTGCCCTGTACAGTACATACACCTTATCTACCTTATCTCTCCCTTCATCCCCTTCTCTCTCCCCTTACCCTCTTTCTCTCTTCCTCCCACACTCTCTCCAACACTCCTCCTCCTCTCTACCATGTATTTTCAACTTGACCTGGCTCTCCTTTGAGAGATCAGATCACCATTTAATGAAGCTCCTGGTAACTTGAACAAGTGCTTCTTGTTGAGGAAGTTACCTTTCAGTCAGTGATTTGAGCCCTGGGGCCCTCGAGGGGCCAGGAGAGTGGAATTCAATCAATGTCTTTGATTAATGTATTGAGCTGCAGAGAGAATCAGAGGCTGCAGAGAGAAGCTGCAGAGAGAAGCATATGTCGCTAGGAGAATGGAGCTGCTGACTCTTCATCCAACACGTCATCTGTTAAAAGGGAAAGATCCTCTCTATAGCCATGTTGTGAATCCAAGATGGCGTAGCAGTGCAAGGACAGCTAACTTTAAACGCAGTGTCTCCCGCTTGCTAGCCTAGTAACTACTGCCTAGCGGCTTCTATTGCTGTACACTGGACCCTCTGATCACTTGGCTACATTGCTGATGCCTGCTGGACTGTTCATTTAATCACGGTACTCCACTTTGTTTACCTTTGTTTATCTATTGGCCCTGGCCCCAAATTCAGGCCCTGTGTGTAGATAACCGACCCTCTCTGCCCATTCATCGCCATTTTACCTGTTGTTGTTGACTTACAGTGCCTTGCGAAAGTATTCGGCCCCCTTGAACTTTGCGACCTTTTGCCACATTTCAGGCTTCAAACATAAAGATAAAACTGCATTTTTTTGTGAAGAATCAACAACAAGTGGGGACACAATCATGAAGTGGAACGACATTTATTGGATATTTCAAACTTTTTTAACAAATCAAAAACTGAAAAATTGGGCGTGCAAAATTATTCAGCCCCTTTACTTTCAGTGCAGCAAACTCTCTCCAGAAGTTCAGTGAGGATCTCTGAATGACCCAATGTTGACCTAAATGACTAATGATGATAAATACAATCCACCTGTGTGTAATCAAGTCTCCGTATAAATGCACCTGCACTGTGATAGTCTCAGAGATCCGTTAAAAGCGCAGAGAGCATCATGAAGAACTAGGAACACACCAGGCAGGTCCGAGATACTGTTGTGAAGAAGTTTAAAGCCGGATTTGGATACAAAAAGATTTCCCAAGCTTTAAACATCCCAAGGAGCACTGTGCAAGCGATAATATTGAAATGGAAGGAGTATCAGACCACTGCAAATCTACCAAGACTTGGCCGTCCCTCTAAACTTTCAGCTCATACAAGGAGAAGACTGATCAGAGATGCAGCCAAGAGGCCCATGATCACTCTGGATGAACTGCAGAGATCTACAGCTGAGGTGGGAGACTCTGTCCATAGGACAACAATCAGTTGTATATTGCACAAATCTGGCCTTTATGGAAGAGTGGCAAGAAGAAAGCCATTTCTTAAAGATATCCATAAAAAGTGTTGTTTAAAGTTTGCCACAAGCCACCTGGGAGACACACCAAACATGTTTAAGAAGGTGCTCTGGTCAGATGAAACCAAAATTGAACTTTTTGGCAACAATGCAAAACGTTATGTTTGGCGTAAATGCAACACAGCTGAACACACCATCCCCACTGTCAAACATGGTGGTGGCAGCATCATGGTTTGGGCCTGCTTTTCTTCAGCAGGGACAGGGAAGATGGTTAAAATTGATGGGAAGATGGATGGAGCCAAATACAGGACCATTCTGGAAGAAAACCTGATGGAGTCTGCAAAAGACCTGAGACTGGGACGGAGATTTGTCTTCCAACAAGACAATGATCCAAAACATAAAGCAAAATCTACAATGGAATGGTTCAAAAATAAACATATCCAGGTGATAGAATGGCCAAGTCAAAGTCCAGACCTGAATCCAATCGAGAATCTGTGGAAAGAACTGAAAACTGCTGTTCACAAATGCTCTCCATCCAACCTCACTGAGCTCGAGCTGTTTTGCAAGGAGGAATGGGAAAAAAATTCAGTCTCTCGATGTGCAAAACTGATAGAGACATACCCCAAGCGACTTACAGCTGTAATCGCAGCAAAAGGTGGCGCTACAAAGTATTAACTTAAGGGGGCTGAATAATTTTGCACACCCAATTTTTCAGTTTTTGATTTGTTAAAAAAGTTTGAAATATCCAATAAATGTCGTTCCACTTCATGATTGTGTCCCATTTGTTGTTGATTCTTCACAAAAAAAATACAGTTGTATATCTTTGTTTGAAGCCTGAAATGTGGCAAAAGGTCGCAAAGTTCAAGGGGGCCGAATACTTTCGCAAGGCACTGTAGCTGATTAGCTGTTGTTGTCTTACCCGTTGTTGACTTAGCTAGCTCTCCTAATCAACATCTGTGATTGCTTTATGCCTCGCTTTAGGTTTCTCTCAAATGTCAATATGCCTTGTATACTGTTGTTTAGGATAATTATCCTTGTTTTAGTTTACTGCGGCACCCCTAGTCCCACTGTACATGCCTTAGATACCTCCTTTGTCACACCTGCCACACATGCGGTGACCTCACCCATTATAACCAGCATGTCCAGAGATGCAACCTCTCTTATCACTCAGTGCCTGGGCTTACCTCCACTGTACCCGCACCCCACCATACCCCTGTCTGCACATTATGCCCTGAATCTATTCTACCACGCCCAGAAATATGCTCCTTTTATTCTCTGTCCCCAACGCACTAGACGACCAGTTTTGCTTTAGCCTTTAGCCGTACCCTCATCCTACTCCTCCTCGGGTGATGTAGAGGCACTCTCATTTGTTGACTTCTGTAATCGAAAAGCCTTGGTTTCATGCATGTTAACATCAGAAGCCTCCTCCCTAAGTTTGTTTTACTCACTGCTTTAGCACACTCCGCCAATCCTGATGTCCTTGCCTTGTCTGAATCCTGGCCTAGGAAGGCCAGCAAAAATTCTGAGATTTCCATACCCAACTACAACATTTCCATACCCAACTACAACCTCGACTTCGGGCCATGTACTCTACAAAATAGCTTCCAATACTCTACTCAACAAATTGGATGCAGTCTATCACAGTGCCTTCCGTTTTGTTACCAAAGCCCCTTATACCACCCACCATTGCGACCTGTATGCTCTAGTCGACTGGATCTTCACTGGATCTTCGTTGCCAGACTCACTGGCTCAAGGTCATCTATAAGTCTATGCTAGGCAAAGCTCCGCCTTCAGCTCACTGGTCACGATAACAACACCCACCCATAGCACGTGCTCCAGCAAGTATATCTTACTGGTCATCCCCAAATCCAACACCTCCTTTGGCTGCCTTTCCTTCTAGTTTTCTGTTGCCAGTGACTGGAACGAATTGCAAAAATCGCTGAAGCTGGAGGCTTACATTTCCCTGATTTAACTTTAAACATCAGCTTTCTGAGCAGCTAACCGATTGCTGCAGCTGTACATAGTCCATCTGTAAATAGCCCACCCAATCTACCTACCTCATCCCTTAATTGTTTTTATTTACTTTGCTGCTCTTTTGCACACCTGTATCACTACTTACACACCATCATCTGCTCATCATCATCTGCTCATCTATCACACCAGTGTTAATCTGCTAAATTGTAATTACTTTGCTACTATGGCCTATTTATTACCATACCTCCTCATGCCATTTTCACACACTGTTTATAGACAGGCATTTTTTTCTATTGTGTTATTGACTGTAGAATTGTTTATTCCATGTGTAACTCTGTTGTTTCTGTCGCACTGCTTTGCTTTATCTTGGCCAGGTCGCAGTTGTAAATCAGAACTTGTTCTTAACTAGCTTACCTGGTTAAATAAAGGTTAAATTAAAGAAATGTTATGTATAACGTGTTCATAATGCATATCATGTATTACATACTTGACATTCATAGGATCAAATGGTATGTTGTATAGGTTCATTGCTCTGTGTGACTTAAATGGAGTTCATTAAGTGGAGTTAATATTGCACTGGTTTTTGTAATATGGACAGGCTTTAAAGTCAGTGTTGATCAGGCATATGTTTCATTGACTTCCTCCCTCATCTTTTATTCCACACATTTCAATTACTGCTGAAGGGCTCTGATTAATGGATCATGTTGTCTCTATAAAAGGTTAATAACGCCAACACTAATGTAAACATATATCTATCTATATCAGTGTATTATGTATGTCTGTATGTACGTGGGTGTGTGTGACCAAGGTCAGCATGAACATTAGACCAGTTGGTAATTATTACAGGGTAATGGGGTCCACTGATTAGCCTGTTAATTGGTTTAATTACTCGACAGTTGTCTTGGCATTCCTCTGTTGTGAGAATTCTATAGATGGTAGTGGTAGGAGCAGCCCCTTGAAAGGATCAACACAGGAGATGAGAAGTGGGTACAGCGAGGGAAGGTTTAATAGCTGACGGACATGAAACGGAACAAGAACAGCGTCTGGACAGGAACACAACAATTAATGCGGACACAGGGAACACCGCCGAGGAACAGACAGATGTACAGTTGCAATCAACCACGTGAAGGAGTTCAGGTAAGTCCAATGAGCGCTTGCTGCGCGTTATGATTGTGACAGGTGCGTGTAAAGACGGGTAGCCCGGCGCCCTTGAGCACCAGTGAGGGGGAGGGGGAGTGGGAGCAGCCATGACACACTTGATGTTTCTAATGTCTTACTAGTTATAGTCCTATACTGTACATGGTTCTAGTCCTATACATGATTCTAATCAGTCCCTCTCTCCATTTTAGAAGTCAATGTCTTTCATACAGACTGTACTCCGACCGCAAGGCGTGAACTCAAGTGTTTATAATTTGAAGCAAATATAAAATATTAACACATTAATCATTTATGTCACGCCTTACGGTTGGGTCCTTTCTTACATTATGGTCTTGCCTGTTGTGGCCTGTGTGAGGTCAACAATGGAAATGGGTTGAGGAGAGAAGAGAGCCTCCCTCCCTTTAATGGTCGAACTTCCTCAGCATATAAATCATGTATTTTAGACAAACTGTCTCTCTCTGCGAGTTTGAATAACATCCTGAGATGTCTATATTTCATATTCAAATCAGATTCTATTTTTAATTTGTGTGATATATGTTAGTATAATTTTAAAATGTGTTATTTAGCAGATGCTTTTATCCAGAGCAATTACTGTTAAGTGTCTTGCTCAAGGGCACATGAACTGATTTTTCACCTAGTCGGTTCAAGGATTCAAACCAGCGACCTTTAGATTACTGGCCCAACGCTCTTAACCACTAGGATACCTTATGCAACAACACCTACAGTATATACCATTTGTTCTAGCTTGACCTATAACCCCATATTTAAAGGTCTGTATCTTTTGTAAGTGGAGATGCTTATTCTACAGGTAAATGTAACATGTAACTATAGAGCTGATGCTGCAGCTAATGAGCCAGAGGGGTATTTAAAAAGCATTTTTCTCACTTCCACTGTTTTAGCGTCTCTTTCTAACACTTCTGCTCCCTTTTCAGTTTCTACCCTGGGGTAGTTGTCACTGAGCGTCTACTCTACAGAGACAAACCGATAATGTGTCTCACAAAACTAAACTCTCCCCATCCTAAACTACAAAGCGCTACAGAGAGTCCACTTGCCACTTACCTGTTGAAGCCTTTCCAATAAATGATGCACAGCAGCTTTCCTAGAACAGAAGCAGAGGTATAAAACAACACCATTTGAGGGGCTGCAGTTGTCAGCTGATTACCCACAAGTCCTGGGTTTTAAATGAATTAATTAAAGGAATGGATTGGATGGGCGTGGACACACCTGGGTTCCTCTGACAGTAATGAATGACTGATTGGAGGTTTGTTATGGAAACTGGGATAGACTGCAGCCTCTGAGGAGGTGACTGACTGAGGCACTGCAACAGAAATAACTATCCCTGGTCATGTTTAAAATGCATCTGGAGCACTGTTCTCATGCAGGGTTATGAGGTATAATAAGACCCTTTGGAAGAAAGTAATCCCCTGTACTGCTCTTTAAAGTGCAAGTACATTTAGACCCTGGCTGTGAAACACTCTCAGGTTATTACTGTGAGTATTTTTTAAGTAAGTACAAAAGATGACATTTGTTGAGCAAGTTCAGCCCATTCAATGGAATAGAATAAAAATACAATATTTTCCATCTTGCTTTAAGATAACCAGAGATGACAGTGTGAGATAACGCAGTGTTTCCCAATCCTGGTCCTGGGGACCCCACATTTTTGTTTTGGCCCTAGCATTACACATCCGATTCAAATACTCAACTCATCATCAAGCCTTAGATTATTTGAATCAGGTGTGTAGTGCTAGGGCAAAAAACAAAAACGTGATGAACCCCTTGTGGTCCCCAGGACTAGGATTAAGAAACACTGCTCTAGCAAACACATGATAAACTCAACTCTGGATCTCGAAGCCGGTTCCACTGCATTTTTTTCATTGTTCTCCTCTAATCAGGGACTGATTTAGATCTGGGACACCAGGTGTGTGCAATTAACTAGCAGGTAGAACAGAAAACCAGCAGCTTCTGGGCATCGTAGTGTAAATCCTTGAGATTATGTTGACTCACCCATGCGTCAAACTAAGTAACATAATAAAACAATCCCCATCAAAATCTGCCAGTTTAATAAGCTAGAGATATGCAGTGCATTCGAAAAGTATTCAGAACCCTTGACTTTTTCCACAGTTTGTTACATTACAGCCTTATTTCAAAATGTATTAAATAGTTTTTCACCCTCATCAATCTACACACAATAGCCCATAATGATAAAGAAAAAAGTTTTTTATTTTTATTTTTTAAATAAAATAAAAACTGAAATAGACATTTCCATAATTATTCAGACCCTTTACTCAGTACTTTGCTGAAGCACCTTTGGCAGCGATTACAGCCTCGATTCACATGTATTTGGGGAGTTTCTCCCATTCTTCTCTGCAGATCCTCTCAAGCACTTTTACAGATGCACAATTGAGAGCATCCTGTCGGGCTGTATCACCACCTGGTATGGCAACTGCTCCGCCCACAACTGTAAGGCTCTCGAGAGGGTGGTGCGGTCTGCACAACGCATCACCGGGGGCAAACTACCTGCCCTCCAGGACACCTACATCACCCGATGTCACAGGAAGGCGAAAAAGATCATCAAGTGCAATAACTACCCGAGCCACTGCCTGTTCACCCCACTATCATTACAGGTGCATCAAAGCTGGGACCGAGAGACTGAAAAACAGCTTCTATCTCAAGGCCTGTTAAACAGCCATCACTAACATTGAGTGGCTGCTGCCAACATACTGACTCAAATCTATAGCCACTTTAATAATTAATAATTGGATGTAATAAATGTATCACTAGTCACTTTAAACAATGACACTTTCTACTGCATCTTGCCTATGCCTGGGGCGGCAGGGTAGCCTAGTGGTTAGAGTGTTGGACTAGTAACCGGAAGGTTGCGAGTTCAAACCCCCGAGCTGTCGTTCTGCCCCTGAACAGGCACTTAACCCACTGGCCGTCATTGAAAATAAGAATTTGTTCTTAACTGACTTGCCTGGTTAAATAAAGGTCAAATAAAAAAAATGCCGCACGGCCATCGCTCATCCATATATTAATATGTACATATTATTATTCATCCCTTTACACTTGTGTGTATAAGGTATTTGTTGTGAAATTGCTAGATATTACTGTACTGTCGGAACTAGAAGCATTTCGCTACACTCGCATTAACATCTGCTAACCATGTGTATGTGACCAATAACATTTGATTTGATTTGAGCTCTGTCAGGTTGGATGGGGAGCGTTGCTGCACAGCAATTTTCAAGTCTCTCCAAAGATGTTCGATCGGGTTCAAGTACGGGCTCTGACTGGGCCACTCATGGACATTCACATGGCTGTGTGCTTAGGGTTCTTGTCCTGTTGGAAGGTAAACATTCGCCCCAGTCTGAGGTTCTGAGCGCTCTGGAGCAAGTTTTCATCAAGGACCTCCCTGTACTTTGCTCTGTTCATCTTTCCCTCGATCCTGACTAGTCTCCCAATGCCTGCCATTGAAAACATCCCCACAGCATGATGCTGCCACCACCATGCTTCACAATAGGGATAGTGCCAGGTTTCCTCCAGACGTAACGCTTGGCATTCCAAATCAAATCAAATTGTATTTGTCACATGCGCCGAATACAACAGGTGTAGTAGACCTTACCGTGAAATGTTTACTTACAAGCCCTTAACCAACAATGCAGTTCAAGAAATAGAGTTAAGAAAATATTTACAAAATAAACTAAATTAAAAAATTTAATAAAAAGTAACACAATAAAATAACAAGGCTATATAGAGTTAGTACCGGTACCGAGTCAATATGTGGGGGTACAGGTTAGTCGAGGTAATTTGTACACTTAGGTAGAGGTAAAGTGACTATGCATCGATAATAAACAGTGAGTAGCAGCAGTATAAAAACAATGGGGAGGGGGTGTCAATGTAAATAGTCTGGGTGGCCATTTGATTAATTGTTCAACAGTTGTATGGCTTGGGGGCAGAAGCTGTTAAGGATCCTTTTGGACCTGCTCCGGTACCGCTTGCCGTGCTGTAGCAGGGAGAACAGTCTAGGACTTGGGTGACTGGAGTCTTTGACAATTTGTTGTGCCTTCCTCTCACACTGAAATAGTAAAGGCCTGGGCAATTATTTTCCACGGAGGGCCACATTAAAATATATTTTTGCCATCGTGGGCCACAATCATATTGCAGGATTATACATCATGTGTATGACTTTGTAGACAAATATATCTACTGTAAATCATGTCCAGATATGCTACTTATTTTGCACCGAAATAAACCACATCCATGGTAGGTATTTTCATTATTAAACACTCAAAGGGAAATGTACACTGTGCATTCAGCACCATGGAGAGAACTCTTGTTAACAGTCATGCACAAAAACACAAGAAAGAAAGAGAGCTCAACATTAAATGCAAACTACTCAATCAGTGTGAGGAGTGAAGTCTCTCATGGGCATTGACTAGAGCAGTGAAGTCAGGTATAGTTTTATGACCTCGCTATGCGCAGGATTGCTGAGAAGTGAGAATCAGTAAGAGATGATCTGTGCCTTGACTTGTTATATTTCATCACTGAAAATGTCTGTTCACATACATAGGTTGACCCAAACAGTACAGACATCTTCTGAGCATGGAAAGTTTTGTTCATCGAGAGTTGCATAGAACCTCCTCAGTGACATTGTTTTGAATAATTCTCCAATCAATGCATCAGACTGAAGATCGATAAACTCAAGTTGCAGGTCAGTGGGAACCAAATTACATGATGAGGAAACCAACATCATGTCATTTTCCAACACTTTGAAATCATCAAAACGACGAAAAAACTCACCGTTCAAAGCACGCAGCGGCAATGTCTACTTCTCCCGCTGGTCATCTGATAGGGAACAGACGAGTAGTGTCGGAAGGTGGGTGAGATGGTTGGCTTCTACTTGGCGGGTCAGGAGGAATAATTTTCCCTTGAAGGCTTTGACAAGGCTGTACATCTGATGTGAAAAAAGACCCTTCCCTTGTAGTTTGGAATTCAGTTCATTCATGAGGGCCATGATGTCCACGGTGAAGGCAAAATCAGCCAACCATTCTTTATCTTGCAGCTGAGGGAAATCCACATATTTTCCTTTCATTTGTAAAAACTCAGCAATCTCCAACTTCAGGTCTCACACCCTTTTAAGCACCTTCCCCAAACTCAGCCATCTCACATTTGTGTGGTAGGGGAGATCTGCACCTTCCCCAAACTCAGCCATCTCACATTTGTGTGGTAGGGGAGATCTGCACCTTCCCCAAACTCAGCCATCTCACATTTGTGTGGTAGGGGAGATCTGCATGTCTCTTCCAACAGTGAGACAAACTTCCTGTGGTTTAAAGATGTTGTTCTTATGAAGTTTACCACTTTAGTGACTGTATCCACAACATGGCTCATTTTCAGAACACATTTACAGAGCACCTCCTGATTAATAATGCAATGCAGGAAAATAATTTTCTGATCTGGGTTCAGCTCTGCTACTTGATCTTGTATCCTTTTCAAAAGGCCAAAGTTTTTTCCTGTCAAGTTTGGGCACCCATCAGTGGTCACACTGGATAACTTTTCAAAACTCAGTCTCAGCTTTGCCACACACTTATTAAACTCCTCCATTAAATATTTCCCTGTGGTTGAGCTCTTCATTGACTGCACTGAAGCAAGCTCCTCTGTAATTTCAAAGTCTGGGGTTATGTCTTGTAAGAATATCAACAACTGCACCGTGTCACATGCATCACTGCTCTCATCCAGGGCCAAGGAGAAATAGGTGAAATCCTTTACCTTGTTGTTCCATATTCTCTGTGATGTCCTCAACATGTTATTCTCTGCAATGTCCTCAACATGTTATTCTCTGCGATGTCCTCAACATGTTATTCTCTGCGATGTCCTCAACATGTTATTCTCTGCGATGTCCTCAACATGTTATTCTCTGTGATGTCCTCAACATGTTATTCTCTGCGATGTCCTCAACATGTTATTCTCTGCGATGTCCTCAACATGTTATTCTCTGCGATGTCCTCAACATGTTATTCTCTGCGATGTCCTCAACATGTTATTCTCTGCGATGTCCTCAACATGTTATTCTCTGTGATGTCCTCAACATGTTATTCTCTGTGATGTCCTCAACATGTTATTCTCTGCGATGTCCTCAACACGACGTGTTATTCTTCGTCTTGACAGGGAGACATTTTCAAACAGCTCTTTCTTGTCAGGGCAAAGTATTGCTGCAGGGTGAATTAAACATTCTTTAATGAATTCGCCCTCAGCGAATGGCTTGCTATGTTTAGCAATTTTGTGGGACAGTACGTAGATGGCAATTGTATCATTTGCTGAATGCAGTTTTGTGAAAAGTCCTTGCTGCTTTTGCAACTGAGAAAGCAACTCTTTTGATGTACTTTCCCTCTGCTCTGTAGAGATATTCCTTTATTTCTCTGCATGCTTCGTCTGGAAGTGTCGGACAAGTTGTAGTCTTTCAAGACAGCAATGCTCTCTTTGCACACTAAGCACACAGCTTCCTCTGATACCTCAATAAAAACCTATTTCGATGTCCACTCTTGCTGGAACACCCTATATTCGTTGTCTACTTTCATTTTCTTTGAAATCTTTGAAAAACAATTTTTTTTGCGCAATTTCTAGCTATTTGGTAACATGACGTGTGTCAGCCTGTCAGTAACGGTCTGTCCTTGTGCAGTTGTTATTTATACGTGCCTTCAAAATAAATGTCCCACAAGCGGTGGGAGTTAAATCATTAAACAAAGGCAAGTATTCATTGGGCTTTTAATTTGAATAACAAATACGTTTTTCAAAACTTTACAATCGCACATTCTTTATGTGAGCTGAGCATGATTCCGAGGAACGTATTGAATCAGGTTGCGGGCTGCATACGGCCCCTGTCTAGTATATAGGTCCTGGATGGCAGGAAGCTTGGCCCCAGTGATGTACTGGGCTGTACGCACTACCCTTACGGTCGGATGCCGAGCAGTTACCATACCAGGCATTGATGCAACTGGTCACGATGCTCTCAATGGTGCAGCTGGACAATGTTTTGAGGATCTGGGGACCCATGCAAAATCTTTTCAGGCTCCTGAGAGGGAAAAGGCATTGTCTGGCCATCTTCACAACTTTCTTGGTGGGTATGGATCACAATAGTTTGTTGGTGTATATACAGTTGAAGCCGGAAGTGTACATACACTTAGGTTGTAGTCATTAAAGCTCATTTTTCAACCACTCCACAAATTTCTTGTTAACAAACTATAGTTTTGGCAAGTTGGTTAGGACATCTACTTAGTGCATGACACAAGTATTTTTTCAACAATTATTTACAGACAGATTATTTCACTTATAATTCACTGTATCACAATTCCAGTGGGTCAGAAGTTTACATACATTAAGTTGACTGTGCCTTTAAACAGTTTGGAAAATTCCAGAAAATTATGTCATGGCTTTAGAAGCTTCTGATAGGCTAATTTTCATCATTTGAGTCAATTGGCAGTGTACCTGTGGATGTAATTCAAGGCATACCTTCAAACTCAGGGCCTCTTTGCTTGACATCATGGGAAAATCAAAAGAAATCAGCCAAGACCTAAAAAAATCTAACCCAATTCTGGTTCATCCTTGGGTGAAATTTCCAAACGCCTGAAGGTATCACATTCATCTGTACAAACAATAGTATGCATGTATAAACACCATGGGACCACACAGCCATCATACCGCTCAGGATGGAGACGCGTTCTGTCTCCTAGAGATGAACGTATTTTGGTGCGAAAAGTGCAATTAATTCCAGAACAATAGCAAAGGACCTTGTGAAGATGCTGGAGGAAACAGGTACAAAAGTATCAAAATCCACAGGAAAACAAGTCCTATATCGACATAAAAGCCCACAAAGCCACAAAGCCCTGACCTCAATCCTATACAACATTTGTGGCAGAACTGAAAAAGTGTGTGTGAGCAAGGAGGCCTACAAACTTGACTCAGTTACACCAGCTCTGTCAGGCGGAATGGGCCAAAATTCACCCACTTATTGTAGGAAGCTTGTGGAAGGCTACCCGAAACTTTTGACCCAAGTTAAGCAATTTTAAGGCAATGCTACCAAATATTAATTGAGTGTATGTAAACTTCTGACCCACTGGGAATGTGAGGAAAGAAATAAAAGCTGAAAATAATCATTCTCTCTACTATTATTCTGACATTTCACATTCTTAAAATAAAGTGGTGATCCTAACTGACCTTAGACATGGTATTTTTATTTTATTAAATGTCCGGAATTGTGAAAAACTAAGTTTAAATATATTTGGCCAAGGTGTATGTGAACTTCCAACTTCAACAGTATGTCCTGAGCTTTCTTATTTCTCCTAGATATAGGAGACACTTCAAAACTGTATTCCTTATGAATGATTTTTTACTGTCATGTTTTGCCCTTGATGAATGTATTATTTCATGTGTTTCTATTGGCTGTAGTACTAAAGGCCTAATTCTATATTTTTTCAAATATTTTTTTCATAGTTATTTGGAGATGCCTAAAAGGGTCCTAAAATTCAAAATTAAATAGCTAAATGATCCATGGTGTGACAGTCATAAGACAATTCCATATGTTAGCTTAGTAGCCCCCACCCCCTAGATCAGTAATTACAACAGGTTGTCAACAATTTATCACTGGGGTCCCATTGGGCCCTGAGTACAGTGGACACACACACACACACACACACACACACACACACACACACACACACTTTATATATTTCTGTCTCCACACCCACTTACATAATACATGTATTTATTTGCTAGATTGGCAGAGGTGTAGCAAGTTCATTTGGGTTCTAGAAATGTCATGTTTGTTATTATAGGGTTGCTTACGAAAAGCAGAAACAGCCAGGTGTAAATTCTATGCAACATTAGCATAATTATATTCCATTTAGTTAATTCTGTTTTGAGTAATGCCTGCAATCCCCCCAAAAAACCTGATTGCTCCATGGTCTCTGTAAATAATGGCAGATCCTGGCAGTCTCAGGGGGAGTTGGGATATGTAACAAAAAATAACATTTCCAATTGATACACACTTGTACATGTGTGAAATAGGACAAACATAAGCACCCACCAAGATGACTGTTTTCACACACAATAGTCCAAAAATCTGAATAAGCCTGGGATTTCTACTTTTAAACTTGACACTGGCGAGTACTCATCCAAAATAATAGGATTTGCAACTGAAAATAGCTAGCTTCACGAACTGAAAGGTCATATTGTAACTTGTTATTCACACCACACAAGGGACTGTTGTAGAGGGTGTACATTTCACAGGAGAGCTGCTTTCCTCTCTGTCCTTCTCCTCATGACTCTGAGATTTGATTTATGAACGTTGACAACAGTATCACTGTTTTTAATTATTAATACAGTAGAGTCTCCCGGTGCAATCTCTCAATCACTCCATGAAGTAATGGGGTTATTTGTTCCAACACACACTGTACACCTTGATTCATTTGACAATAGTCCACCGTGTCAAGTACAGCTGCAGTATCTGGTAGATAAGAATGTTATATCTAATGATCCGGTGACATTGACCCGTCCTGCGAGGACACACATGCTCACAGAAACACACACACACACACACACACACACACACACACACACACACACACACACACACACACACACACACACACACACACACACACACACACAGAAGCATACAGGCAGACGCACACACAAACACAAACCCATTTCATCCATGATCCGTGTTATGAGGCCTTTGGTCTTCATGCTATCAATCTATTGACATTATCCCAAAAGGTTAAGGTTGTGAAGAGACCCCAGTAAATATTAACATTATCACAAAGCGTTAAAATATGAACAGACCCCAGTAAATATTGACATTATCACAAAAGGAGTAGGTTGTGAAGAGACCCCAGTAAATTACCTCTAGGTTGAATGAATAGTTACAAAATCAAGCATCTACTGCATGAGTAGTATAACATTCATTGTGATTCCTATATTGTCCAAACAGTTTCTCTAGTTAGCCATTTTTCCCCCCAAAAAACAGATTCAATGATTGAAATTGTAGTAAAAAAGTTAATGCCACGTTTAATCAACAAAAGACCAAAGAACATAGAGCTGAAAAACAAATATAATTAAATGCACCGGAGTTGACTCCTTATAACTCCTTCCATGAAGACATGATGTACAGTTCAGTACACAACAACACAGTACAGTTCAGTACACAACAGCACAATACAGTTCAGTACACAATAGCACAGTACAGAACAGTACAATTACATGCACAACAGTACAGCACAGTACAGTACACAACAGCACAGTAAAGTACAGTTCAGTGAAGAACAGCAAAGCACAGTTCAGTAAACAACAGCACAGCACAGTTCAATTCTGTAAACAACAGCACAGCACAGTTCAGAACACAACAGAACAGTTCAGTACACAACAGCAAAGTACAGTACATTACAGTACCGAACAGCAAAGTACAATACAGTTTAGTACAGTACACAACAGGACAATACAGTACAGTACAATTACATACACAACAGCACAGTAGAGTACAGTACAGTACAGTTTGTGCACAGTACAGTACCATAAAGATATATATATATATATATATATATATATATATATATATATATTACACCTTTATTTAAAAGGTAGGCCATTTAGGAACAAGTTCTCATTTACAACTGCGACCTGGCCAAGATAAAACAAAGCAGTGCGACAAAAACAACAACACAGAGTGACACATAAACAAACGTACAGTCAACAACACAGTATAAAAATATATGTATAATGCCTGCAAATGTAGAAGATTAGGGAGGTAAGGCAATAAATAGGCCATAGAAGCGAAAAAATTGCATTTTAGCATTAACACTGGAGTGATAGATGTGCAGATGATGATGTGCAAGTAGAGATACTGGGGTGCAAAAGAGCAAGAAGATAAATAATATGTGGATGAGGTAGTTGGGTGTGCTATTTACAGATTTGCTGTGTACAGGTACAGTGATCGGTCCACAGTTGGCTTTGGGGATGACCAGCGAGATATACCTGCTGGAGCGCATGCTACGGGTGGGTGTTGCTATGGTGACCAGTGAGTTGAGATAAGGCAGGGTTTTACCAAGCAAAGACTTATAGATGACCTGGAGCCAGTGGGTTTGGCGATTAACACGAAGCGAGGGCCAGCCAACGAGAGCATTCAGGTCACAGTGATGGGTAGTATATGGGGCGTTGGTGCCAAAACGGATGGCATTCTGATAGACTACATCCAGAGTAGAATGTTGGAAGCTATTTTGTAAATGACTTCACCGAAGTTGAGGATTGGTAGGATAGTAGGTCATGGGTATGTTTGGCAGCATGAGTGAAGGAGGCTTTGTTGTTAAATAAGAAGCCGATTCTAGATTTTGTATTGGAGATGCTTAATGTGAGTCTGGAAGGAGAGTTTGCAGTCTAGCCAAACACCTAGGTATTTGTAGTTGTCCACATATTCTAAGTCAGAGCCGTCCAGTGTAGTGATGCTAGTCGGGCGGGTGGGTGCGGGCAGCAATCGGTTGAAGAGGATGCATTTAGTTTTACCAGCATTTAAAAGCAGTTGGAGGCCACGCAAGGAGTGTTGTATGGCATTGAAGCTCGTTTGGAGGTTTGTTAACACAGTGTCCAAAGAAGGGCCAGATGCATATAGTGTCCCAAAACCTTTTGGAATTAGTGCTACAGGATGCAAATTTCAGTTTGAAAAAGCTAGCCTTAGCTTTCCTATCTGACTGCGTATATTGGTTCCTGACTTCCCTGAAAAGTTGCATATCGCGGGGGCTATTCGATGCTAATGTAGAACACCACAGTACAGTACATTACAGTTCAGTACACAACAGCACAGTACAGTACAGTTGAGTACAGTTCAGTACTCATGGGATGGCGTATCGCTGCAGTATGCTGTGGTAGCCATGCTGGTTAAGTGTACCTTGAATTCTAAATAAATCACAGACAATGTCACCAGCAAAGTGCCCCCACACTATCACACCTCCTCCTCCATGCTTCACGGTGAGAACCAGACATGCGGAGATAATCCGTTCACTTACTCTGCATTTCACAAAGACACAGTGGTTGGACTAATCAGACCAAAGGACAGATTTCCACCGGTCTAATGTCCAATGTTCGTGTTTCTTGGCCCAAGCAAGTCTCTTCTTATTATTGGTGTCCTTTAGTAGTGGTTTCTTTGCAACAATTCGACCATGAAGGCCTGATTCACGCAGTCTCCTCTGAACAGTTAATGTTGAGATGTGTCTTTTACTTGAACTCTGTGAGGTGTATTCTGAGGTGCAGTTAATTGCCGATTTTTGGGGCTGGTAACTCTAATGAACGTATATTCTGCAGCAGCGGTAACTCTGGGTCTTCCTTTCCTGTGGCGGATCTCATGAGAGCCCGTTTCATCATAGAGCTTGATGGTTTTTGCAAATGCACTTGTAGAAACTTACAAAGTACTTGAAATGTTCCGCATTGACTTACCTTCATATCTTAAAGTAACGATGGACTGTAGTTTCTCTTTGCTTATTTGAGCTGTTCTTACCACAGTGGTGGTACCAAATAGGTTTATCTTCTGTATACCACCCCTACTTTGTCACAACACAACTGATTGGCTCACAATTACCTTTTAGCAAGGCACACCTGCTAATTGAAATGCATTCCAGGAGACTACCTCATGAAGCTGGTTGAGAGAATGCCAAGAGGTTAAAAAGCTGGCATCAAGGCAAAGGGTGGCTACATTGAGGAATCTACAATCAAAAATAGATTTTGATTTGTTGAAAATAAATGTGGTTACTACATGATTCCAAATGTTTTATTTCATAGTTTTGATGTCTTCACTATTATTCTACAATGTAGAAAATAGCAAAAATAATGAAAAACTCTTGAATGAGTAGGTGTGTCCAAACTTTTGACTGGTACTGTACGTACTGATCATTCAGTTAAATCAGTTTCTTGATATACAGTGCCTTGCGAAAGTATTCGGCCCCCTTGAACTTTGCGACCTTTTGCCACATTTCAGGCTTCAAACATAAAGATATAAAACTGTATTTTTTTGTGAAGAATCAACAACAAGTGGGACACAATCATGAAGTGGAACGACATTTATTGGATATTTCAATTTTTTTTTTTTTTCTTTTTTAACATTTAAAAAACTGAAAAATTGGGCGTGCAAAATTATTCAGCCCCTTTACTTTCAGTGCAGCAAACTCTCTCCAGAAGTTCAGTGAGGATCTCTGAATGATCCAATGTTGACCTAAATGACTAATGATGATAAATACAATCCACCTGTGTGTAATCAAGTCTCCGTATAAATGCACCTGCACTGTGATAGTCTCAGAGGTCCGTTAAAAGCGCAGAGAGCATCATGAAGAACAAGGAACACACCAGGCAGGTCCGAGATACTGTTGTGAAGAAGTTTAAAGCCGGACTTTAAACATCCCAAGGAGCACTGTGCAAGCGATACTATTGAAATGGAAGGAGTATCAGACCACTGCAAATCTACCAAGACCTGGCCGTCCCTCTAAACATTCAGCTCATACAAGGAGAAGACTGATCAGAGATGCAGCCAAGAGGCCCATGATCACTCTGGATGAACTGCAGAGATCTACAGCTGAGGTGGGAGACTCTGTCCATAGGACAACAATGTATATTGCACAAATCTGGCCTTTATGGAAGAGTGGCAAGAAGAAAGCCATTTCTTAAAGATATCCATAAAAAGTGTTGTTTAAAGTTTGCCACAAGCCACCTGGGAGACACAACAAACATGTGGAAGAAGGTGCTCTGGTCAGATGAAACCAAAATTGAACTTTTTGGCAACAATGCAAAACGTTATGTTTGGCGTAAAAGCAACACAGCTGAACACACCATCCCCACTGTCAAACATGGCGGTGGCAGCATCATGGTTTGGGCCTGCTTTTCTTCAGCAGGGACAGGGAAGATGGTTAAAATTGATGGGAAGATGGATGGAGCCAAATACAGGACCATTCTGGAAGAAAACCTGATGGAGTCTGCAAAAGACCTGAGACTGGGACGGAGATTTGTCTTCCAACAAGACAATGATCCAAAACATAAAGCAAAATCTACAATGGAATGGTTCAAAAATAAACATATCCAGGTGTTAGAATGGCCAAGTCAAAGTCCAGACCTGAATCCAATCGAGAATCTGTGGAAAGAACTGAAAACTGCTGTTCACAAATGCTCTCCATCCAACCTCACTGAGCTCGAGCTGTTTTGCAAGGAGGAATGGGAAAAAATGTCAGTCTCTCGATGTGCAAAACTGATAGAGACATACCCCAAGCGACTTACAGCTGTAATCGCAGCAAAAGGTGGCGCTACAAAGTATTAACTTAAGGGGGCTGAATAATTTTGCACACCCAATTTTTCAGTTTTTTAAATGTTAAAAAAGTTTGAAATATCCAATAAATGTCTTTCCACTTCATGATTGTGTCCCACTTGTTGTTGATTCTTTACAAAAAAATACAGTTTTATATCTTTATGTTTGAAGCCTGAAATGTGGCAAAAGGTCGCAAAGTTCAAGGGGGCCGAATACTTTCGCAAGGCACTGTACCACACCTGTCGGGTGGATGGATTATCTTGGCAAAGGAGAAATGCTCACTAACAGGGATAAACACATTTGTACACCAAATTTGAGAGAAATAAGATTTGTGTGCATGTGGAACATTTCTGGAATATTTTATTTCAGGTCAAGAAACATGGGATCAACACTTTACATGTTGTGATTTTTGTTTAGCATACTGTATGTCAAGGATCATTGAATCTGTTCTGGCTCTTGGTGGCTCAAAGCCCTATCAAGACACTTTGTGTTGTGTTGGTGTTACTAGTATGTCAATCAAACACATTGAATTTACATCTCTAAGTGTGTTTTGAACAAAGCTAGAGAGAGTTGATCTATAAATCTGCTGAGGCTATAGATGTACAGTAGAGGATGATTTATAGGCCGAGTAATATCTGCATGAGAAATGTCTTCTTATTTTTGTCACACACATCTCACCTGTATTTTCAGGAGTAGGATACTTTGTTCTGCTTTGTTTCTCAGAGTTGGTAAATTAAAGAAAATCAACATTGATTCCAGGCAAGCAGTCCGAGAACAACCTTGCAGTTCAGTATTAAAAACAAAAGTTGATCAAAAATGAACTTGGCTTTTGTTTAATCACAGACTTGCCATACACTTCTTTCTTCTCTCCTAAAAATCTAAAACAGAAATCTAATTCTTCTCCTATGTTCCCTCTACAGGCAAATGTAATGTCATAGCTAATATTGTCTCCGTTGAAGTGACAGACAATGTATTTCCTGACACCCTTAGACTGAGCGAGAGGGAGTAGAGACACAGTCCTGTTGTCAAAGCTAGTTGTCTCACCTGGGTGAAAGCCATCAGGAGAAAGGGATCTTGTTCCAACTAGGGGCCAACTAGCACATGGTGCTCTGAGCTGATCTCATTTAGACCACGTTATACAACTTATACACGTTATACCTCTCTATGTGGTACCGATAATGGAGGAACAGGATGAGACCAGGTTAGACCTCACTGCTCGCGCTACTACTACACCGGCTCTGACATTCGTCGGATGTGGCAGGGCTTGCAGACCATTACAGACTACAAAGGAAACACAGCCGAGAGCTGTCCAGTGACACGAGCCTACCAGACAAGCTAAACTGCTTCTATGCTCGCTTTGAGGCAAATAACACTGAAACATGCATGAGAGCACCAGCTGTTCCTGAAGACTGTGTGATCATGCTCTCCGCAGCAGATGTGAGTAAGACCTTTAAACAGGTCAACATTCACAAGGCCACAGGGCCAGACATATTACCAACTGGCAAGTGTCTTCACGGACATTTTCAACCTCTCCCCGTTCGAGTCTGTAATACCAACGTGATTTGCGCAGACCACCATAGCGCCTGTTTAATTTATTCATTTCACCTTTATTTAACCAGGTAGGCTAGTTGAGAACAAGTTCTCATTTGCAACTGCGACCTGGCCAAGATAAAGCGTAGCAATTTGACAAATACAACAAGTACAACACAGAGTTACACATGGAATAAACAAAACGTACAGTCAATAATACAGTAGAACAAAAGAAAACAAAAAGTCCATATACAGTGAGTGCAAATGAGGTAAGTTAAAAGGAAATAAATAGGCCATGGTGGCGAAGTAATTACAATATAGCAATTAAACACTGGAATGGTAGATCGGCAGAAGATGAATGTGCAAGTAGAGATACTGGGGTGCAAAGGAGCAAAATAAATAAATAAATACCAATATGGGGGATGAGGTAGGTAGATAGATGGGCTGTTTATAGATGGGCTATGTACAGGTGCAGTTATCTGTGAGCTGCTCTGACAGCTGGTGCTTAAAGCTAGTGAGGGAGATGTAAGTCTCCAGCTTCAGAGATTTTTGCAATTCGTTCCAGTCATGGGCAGCAGAGAACTGGAAGGAAAGACAACCAAAGGAGGAATTGGCTTTGGGGGTGTCCAGTGAGATATACCTGCTGGAGCGCGTGCTACGAGTGGATGCTGCTATGGTGACCAGTGAGCTGAGATAAGGCGGGGCTTTACCGAGCAGAGACTTGTAGATAACCTGTAGCCAGTGGGTTTGGCGACGAGTATGAAGCGAGGGCCAACCAACGAGAGTATACAGGCCGCAATGGTGGGTAGTGTTTGGGGCTTTGGTGACAAAACGGATGGCACTGTGATAGACTGCATTCAGTTTGTTGAGTAGACTGTTGGAGGCTATTTTACAGATGACATCACTGAAGTCGAGGATCGGTAAGATGGTCAGTTTTACGAGGGTATGCTTGGCAGCATGACTGAAGGATGCTTGATGCGATATAGGAAGCCGATTCTAGATTTAATTTTGGATTGGAGATGCTTAATGTGAGTCTGGAAGGAGAGTTTACAGTCTAACCAGACACCCAGGTATTTGTAGTTGTCCACATATTCTAAGTCAGAGCCGTCCAGAGTAGTGATGTTGGACGGGCGAGCAGGTGCGGGTAGTGATCAATTGAATAGCATGCATTTAGTTTTGCTTGCGTTTAAGAGGAGTTTGAGGCCACGGGAGGAGAGTTGTATGGCATTGACGCTCGTCTGGAGGTTAGTTAACACAGTGTCCAAAGAAGGGCCAGAATTATACAGAATGGTGTCGTCTGCGTGGAGGTGGATCAGAGAATCACCAGCAGCAAGAGCAACATCATTGATGCATTCAGAAAAGAGAGTCGGCCCGAGAATTGAACCCTGTGGCACACCCATAGAGACTGTCAGAGGTCCGGACAACAGGGCCTCCGATTTGACACACTGAACTCTATCAGAGAAGTAGTTGGTAAACCAGGCGAGGCAATCATTTGAGAAACCAAGGCTGTTGAGTCTGCCATTAAGAATGTTGTGATTGACAGAGTCGAAAGCCTTGGCCAGTTCGATGAATACAGCTGCACAGTAATGCAGCTTTCCAATCTTTGGGAATCTCAGACGATACGAAAGAGAGGTTGAACAGGATAGTTATAGGGGTTGCAACAATTTCGGACGATCATTTTAGAAAGAGAGGGTCCAGATTGTCTAGCCCGGCTGATTTATAAGGGTCCAGATTTTGCAGCTCTTTCAGAACATCAGCTATCTGGATTTGGGTAAAGGAGAAATGGTGGGGTCTTTGGCGTGTTGCTGTGGAGGGTGCCCAAGGTAACTTGCCTAAATGTCTGTAGCCATGAAGTGCTTTGAAAGGCTGCTGATGGCTCACATCAACACCATTATCCCAGAAATCCTAGACCCACTCCAATTTGCATACCTCCCCAACAGATCCACAGATGATGTAATCTTTACTGTACTCCACACTGCCCTTTCACACCTGAACAAAAGGAACACCTACGTGAAAATGCTATTCACTGACAACAGCTCGGTGTTCAACACCACAGTTCCCTCAAAGCTCATCACTAAGCTAAGGACTCTGGGACTAAACACCTCCCTCTGCAACTGGATCCTAGACATCCTGATGGGCCGCCCTCAGATGGTGAGGGTAGGTAACAACCCATCCGCCATGCTGATCCTCAACAAAGGTGCCCCTCAGGGGTGTGTGCTCAGTCCCCTCCTGTACTCCCTGTTCACTCATGACTGCACGACAAGGCACGACTCCAACACCATCATTAAGTTTGCTGATGACACAACAGTGTTAGGCCTGATCACCAACAATGACAAGACAGGAAAAGGAGCACAGAGCACGCCCCCCTCTCACCGACGGCACTGCAATAGAGCAGGTTGAGAGCTTCAAGTTCCTTGGTGTCCACATCACCAACAAACTAACATGGTCCAAGCACACCAAGACAGTCGTGAAGAGGGAACGACAAAACCTATTCCCCCTCAAAAGACTGAAAATATTTGGCATGGGTCCTCAGATCCTCAAAAGGTTCTACAGCTGCCACATCGAGAGCAACTGCTTGGCCCCCGACCGCAAGGCACTACAGAGGGTAGTGCATACGGCCCAGTACATCACTGGGGCCAAGCTTTCTGCCACCAAGGACCTCGATACCAGGTGGTGTCAGAAGAAGGCCCTAAAAATGTCTAAGACTCCAGCCACCCAAGTCATAGACTGTTCTCTCTGCTAGCGCACGGCAAGCTGTACCGGAGCGCCATGTCCAGGTCCAAGAGGCTTCTAAAAAGATTCTAGACAAAGCCATAAAACTCCTGAACACCTAATCAAACGGCTACCCAGAGTATTTGCGTTGCCCTCCCTCTTTTACACCACTGCTATCCTCTGTTGTTATCAATAATGCATAGTCACTTTAATAACTTTAAATACATGTACATACAGTTGAAGTCGGAAGTTTACATACACTTAGGTTGGAGTCATTAAAACTCGTTTTCAACCACTCCACAAATTTCTTGTAAACAAACTATAGATTTGGCAAGTCGGTTAGGAAATCTACTTTGTGCATGACACAAATACTTTTTCCAACAATTGTTTACAGACAAATTATTTCACTTATAACTCACTGTATCACAATTCCAGTGGTTAAGAAGTTTACATACACTAACTTGACTGTGCCCCTAAACAGCTTGGAAAATTACAGAGAATTATGTCATGGCTTTAGAAGCTTCTGATAGGCTAATTGACATCATTTGAGTCAATTGGAGGTGTACCTGTGGATTTGTTTCTAGGCCTGCCTTCCAACTCAGTGTGTCTTTGCTTGACATCATGGGAAAATCAAAAGAAATCAGCCAAAAAATTGTAGACCTCCACAAATCTGGTTCATCCTTGGGAGCAATTTCCAAATGCCTGAAGGTCCCATGTTCATCTGTACAAACAATAGTATGGAAATATAAACACCATGGGACCACGCAGCCGTCATACCGCCCAGGAAGGAGACACGTTCTGTCTCTTAGAGATGAATGTACTGTGGAGCGAATGCAAATAAATCCCAGAACAACAGCAAATAACCTTGTGAAGATGCTGGAGGAAACAGGCACAAACGTATCTAGATCCACAGTAAAACAAGTCCTATATCGACATTACCTGATAGCCTGCTCACGAAGGAAGAATCCACTGCTCCAAAACTGCCCTAAAGAAGACAGACTACAGTTTGCAACTGCGCATGGTGACAAAGATCGTACTTTTTGGAGAAATGTCCTCTGGTCTGATGAAACAAAAATAGAACAGTTTGGCCATATTGACCATCGTAATGTTTTGAGGAAAAAGGGGGAGGCTTGCAAGCCGAAGAACACCATCCCAACCGTGAAGCACAGGGGTGGCAGCATCATGTTGTGGGGATGCTTTGCTGCAGGAGGGACTGGTGCACTTCACAAATAGATGGCATCATGAGGTAGGAACATGATATATTGAAGCAACATCTCAAGACATCAGTCAGGAAGTTAAAGCTTGGTCGCAAATGGGTCTTAAAAATGGACAATGACCCCAAGTATACTTCCAAAGTTGTGGCAAAATGTCTTAAGGACAACAAAGTCAAGGTATTGGGGTGGCCATCACAAAGTGAAATTTTGTGGGCAGAACTGAAAAAGCGTGTCTGAGCATGGAGGCCTACAAACCTGACTCAGCTACACCAGGTCTGTCAGGAGGAATGGGCCAAAATTCACCCAACTTATTGTGGGAAGCTTGTGGAAGGCTACCTGAAACATTTGACCCAAGTTAAAACTTCTTGCGACTAGCAATCCCGGATCAAGGGAGCGTAATCACAGCCTCAAACGAATTTGCATAACGCAGCGGACATAAATACCTCTAGAAACTTTTCCTATTCATGAAAATCGCAAATGAAATATATTCAAACACAAGCTTAGCCTTTTGTTAATCACACTGTCATCTCAGATTTTCAAAATATGCGTTACAGCCAACGCTAGACAAGCATTTGTGTAAGTTTATCATGGCATAATGCTATGCTAGGCTCTGCTGGCAGCAGGCAACATTTTCAGGAAAATAAGAAAAGCAACCAAATTAAATAATTTACCTTTGAAGAACTTTGGATGTTTTCACTCAGGAGACTCCCAGTTAGATAGCAAATGTTCCTTTTTTTCAAAAAGATTATTTTTTGTAGGCGAAATAGCTCCCGTTTGTTCATCATGCTTGGCTGAGAAATCGACCGGAAAATGCTACCACTACAACGGCAAACTTTTTTCAAAATTAGCTCCATAATATCGACAGAAACACGGCAAACGTTGTTTAGGATCCATCCTCAAGGTGTTTTTAACATATATATTCGATAATATATCCGTCGAGGCAATTGGTTTCTTATAAGAAGCGATTGGAAAAATGGCTACCTCAGTATTTTACGCAAGATTTTCTGCGGGAGACACCATGTGACCACTTGCTAAATATGCTCCCTTGCGGCTATTCTTCAATGGAAATGCGTAAAAAGACGTCACAATGCTGTAGACACCTTGGGGAATACGTGGAAAATGTAAGCTCATTCGTAGCTCATTCACAGCCATATAAGGAGTCATTGGCATGAGGCGGTTTCAAAAAATGCAGCACTTCCTGGTTGGATTTTCATCTGGGATTCGCCTGTAACATCAGTTCTGTGGCACTCACAGACAATATCTTTGCAGTTTTGGAAACGTCAGAGTGTTTTCTTTCCAAAGCTGTCAATTATATGCATAGTCGATCATCTTTTCGTGACAAAATATCTTGTTTAAAACGGGAACGTTTTTCATCCAAAAATTAAAATAGCGCCCCCTAACACCAATTTAAAGGCAATGCTACCAAATATTAATTGAGTGTATGTAATCACATTCTTAAAATAAAGTGGTGATCCTAAATATCTTAAGACATGGCATTTTACTAAGATTAAATGTCCGGATATGTTAAAAACTGAGTTTAAATGTATTTGGCTACGGTGTTTGTAAACTTATGACTCCAACTGTATTACCTCAACTAACCTGTGCCCTCGCACATTGTGTCTGTACCAGTTCTCCCACTGTATATAGTCTTGCTATTGTTATTTTACTGCTGCTCTTTATTTATTTATTTTACCTTTATTTAACTAGGCAAGTCAGTTAAGAACAAATTCTTATTTTCAATGACGGCCTAGGAACGGTGGGTTAACTGCCTGTTCAGGGGCAGAACGACAGATTTGTACCTTGTCAGCTCGGGGATTTGAATTTGAAATCATCCGGTTACTAGTCCACTTACTTTTATTTCTTATTCTTATCTGTATTTTTTAACTGCATTGTTGGTTAGGGGCTCATAAGTAACCATTTGTAACCTGTTGTTTTCTGCACATGTGACTAATCACATTTGATTTGATTTGCTGCTGTGACTATTTTGGCACTTTGGTTCAGGCTAGAGAAAGAATTCAATCTCCCCATCTATTCATTATGGTCATTTATCATCTATCATTACTATTTCCAAAATCATTGACATGTATATCTCCTCAAATCGACAGTTTTTATACAGAGCCACCACTGAAGGGATTTCTTTACCAACTCACATCTCAGGCAAAAAGTAAATCCACCTTCAAGAAAAAAGTCAAAGATTTTCTAATGTGATCGACCAAATGACTGGACAGATACTATAGAACATCTAATGTGATCGACCAAATGACTGGACAGATACTATATAACATCTAATGTGATCGACCAAATGACTGGACAGATACTATAGAACATCTAATGTGATCGACCAAATGACTGGACAGATACTATATAACATCTAATGTGATCGACCAAATGACTGGACAGATACTATAGAACATCTAATGTGATCGACCAAATGACTGGACAGATACTATATAACATCTAATGTTTTATTTATTTATTTATTTTACCTTTATTTAACCAGGCAAGTCAGTTAAGAACAAATTCTTATTTTCAATGACGGCCTGGGAACAGTGGGTTAACTGCCTGTTCAGGGGCAGAACGACAGATTTGTACCTTGTCAGCTCGGGGGTTTGAACTCGCAACCTTCCGGTTACTAGTCCAACGCTCTAACCACTAGGCTACCCTGCCGCCCCAAATGTGATCGACCAAATGACTGGACATATACTATATCACATCTAATGTGATCGACCAAATGACTGGACAGATACTATAGAACATCTAATGTGATCGACCAAATGACTGGACAGATACTGTATAACATCTAATGTGATCGACCAAATGACTGGACAGATACTATAGAACATCTAATGTGATCGACCAAATGACTGGACAGATACTATATAACATCTAATGTGATCGACCAAATGACTGGACAGATACTGTATAACATCTAATGTGATCGACCAAATGACTGGACAGATACTATAGAACATCTAATGTGATCGACCAAATGACTGGACAGATACTGTATAACATCTAATGTGATCGACCAAATGACTGGACAGATACTGTATAACATCTAATGTGATCGACCAAATGACTGGACAGATACTATAGAACATCTAATGTGATCGACCAAATGACTGGACAGATACTGTATAACATCTAATGTGATCGACCAAATGACTGGACAGATACTATAGAACATCTAATGTGATCGACCAAATGACTGGACAGATACTGTATAACATCTAATGTGATCGACCAAATGACTGGACAGATACTGTATAACATCTAATGTGATCGACCAAATGACTGGACAGATACTATAGAACATCTAATGTGATCGACCAAATGACTGGACAGATACTATAGAACATCTAATGTGATCGACCAAATGACTGGACAGATACTGTAGAACATCTAATGTGATCGACCAAATGACAGGACAGATACTATAGAACATCTAATGTGATTGACCAAATGACTGGACAGATACTATATAACATCTAATGTGATCGACCAAATGACTGGACAGATACTGTATAACATCTAATGTGATCGACCAAATGACTGGACAGATACTATAGAACATCTAATGTGATCGACCAAATGACTGGACAGATACTATAGAACATCTAATGTGATCGACCAAATGACTGGACAGATACTATATAACATCTAATGTGATCGACCAAATGACTGGACATATACTATATCACATCTAATGTGATCGACCAAATGACTGGACAGATACTATAGAACATCTAATGTGATCGACCAAATGACTGGACAGATACTATAGAACATCTAATGTGATCGACCAAATGACTGGACAGATACTATAGAACATCTAATGTGATCGACCAAATGACTGGACAGATACTATAGAACATCTAATGTGATCGACCAAATGACTGGACAGATACTATAGAACATCTAATGTGATCGACCAAATGACTGGACATATACTATATCACATCTAATGTGATCGACCAAATGACTGGACAGATACTATAGAACATCTAATGTGATCGACCAAATGACTGGACAGATACTATATAACATCTAATGTGATCGACCAAATGACTGGACAGATACTATAGAACATCTAATGTGATCGACCAAATGACTGGACAGATACTATATAACATCTAATGTTTTATTTATTTATTTATTTTACCTTTATTTAACCAGGCAAGTCAGTTAAGAACAAATTCTTATTTTCAATGACGGCCTGGGAACAGTGGGTTAACTGCCTGTTCAGGGGCAGAACGAGATTTGTGATCGACCAAATGACTGGACAGATACTGTAGAACATCTAATGTGATCGACCAAATGACTGGACCGATAGATGCTAATCCCAGAGAGCATTTACTGAATGTTAAATCTATTACCTGTTAGGTATTTCAGGTGTCTGTAATGTCTACTTGTAAATGTTAGCATTGTCTTAATGTCAATTGTAATTATTTGTAATGTCTTTTTGGTTCTGTGTTGGATTAGCTGACGTCATGGGATCCTACAAAAAAATTATAGTTATCATATAATAATATATGCCATTTAGCAGTCACATTTGCCTGTTAAAGTCATCCGTGCATACATTTTATGTAATATAATACCAAATATCTATTAATTCTAAAGAGGTAGCTTTGTCGGAAACTGGTTTGGGAAGAAGTGATTTATTGATTGGCAGTAGTTGTCATCTAGAGTTGAAACCTGTAGTTTTGAAGTTCAGAGAGTGACAGGGTTCAGTGGGTTCACAGATATAAACAAAAGGAACCATCCAGAACATCCTCATTAGCCTTGACCTGCTGTATAATCATTACTCTGCACACTATCTCAGCGGAGTAGTAGGAGGTAGTATAACGAGCATTGTGACAGCTGAATGCCCTCTCCTATTGGCAGTTCAAACGAGTCACAGTGACACGGTGACAGTGGAAGAGACCCAAGGATGAGCAGGCAGGAGAGAACATTTTAAGAAAATGCCACTATTACAGTATGACTCATTATATTACATGTACTGAAGGCCATCACGTCACCTCAGATCCTTTGAGCTGTGGTGGGTTTGGATCTCCTTAAAGCCTGTCTAGCCCTGCAGGTGTCAGGTTATCTCTGCTCTGGAATAACAGGAGGCTCTTTGAAAACTGTGTGGACAAAAAAATCCTGTTGTTTTTACAGTGACTTACTGGCAGCCAGTTCAGTCTAAGTTACTGTAAAAAAAATATACAGTATGCTACCGTAAATTTCAATTAAACTTTGGTTTAACAGCACATTATTGTCAACTATTCTGGCTGCCAGTAAGTTTCCATAAAAGTTGTTTTAAGAGGAGACGACAGACAGTCTGTGGATAGGAGTCGCTAGAGGACACATACAGTATCTCCGAGGACTCAATTACTGTACATCTGCGAACATCTGCTCCCAATCTCATCAGACCTGGGGCAAGACCAGGGCCAGCAGCACCAGACAGCTGATAACATGCTGTACATGAGACCAGGGCCAGCAGCACCAGACAGCTGATAACATGCTGTACATGAGATCAGGGCCAGCAGCACCAGACAGCTGATAACATGCTGTACATGAGACCAGGGCCAGCCGCACCAGACAGCTGATAACATGCTGTACATGAGACCAGTGCCAGCAGCACTAGATGACTGACACAATGTGACTCCGCTATAGGATCTTAGGATCTCAAATGACACCCTTATTCCTTATGTGTAGTGCACTACTTTAGATCCTATGAAACCATATTCCTTGTGTAGTGCACTACTTTCAACCATTTTCCCAACATAGTGCACTACTTTTGACTGGAGCCACGCAGGGACACGTTGCCATTTTGTTTTTCAGTTGTAAAAACATTTAGTGGATTACAATGAGACTGCTACATGTTTATTTCTTGAAATACTGCTTATACCCCTGTGAAACTACCATAACATTTGAATATCTGTAATATAACAGTTAAGGAATATTCTCCAAGCGTGTGTGAGAATACACACCCAGACACTACATGTGATGATGAACACCCTTCATAGGCTGTAATACTGTAACAGTGTAATTTCAGGGTTAGAGGGTTTCACAAATGGAATAAAACACCCTTCTCCTGTTTTAGTTGCTCAACTATAAACATACGTAGATATTAACCTGTCGTCTCCTGAATGCATTCTCTCTCAAGGTGAGCAGCAGCAATATGACTATAGCAGCATGATTAATATTCTAAACAGCGTTACTGTATCCTCTCTGCAGCTACTGTAACCTTGTAGCCTCGCCTTACCAGATCCCCCATACAGACAACACTCTTAATAATGAAGCCGTTGATTGGAAAATATATTGGAGTGGCTGGCGCAGGAAGATAGGGGTTGTAATTTGGGGAACTGATGCACATTGAGGAGCAAGCTTATGCGTAGTGGCAGATGTCATTGTAAACGGACACAGAGGTAAACATGGGTAGTGTTCAGTAGAGAGAACACGTTTTGAAAACAGAGTGAAACGGGGTAGTACTACCTCAATTTTCCAAATATGAATCCTCCATTTCGTTTTCAGGTGTGTGCCCTTCTGAACATGACCCAGGTTCCTGACTTGTCTTGGAGAAGTTTCAGCTTTTTCATGTTTAATATATTAGCGATTCAACCCTTTAAACTCTTATTCATTACACTTTGATAGTATGCTAATCAGTCTTAGATTGTGCATGTGCCCCTCATAAATAGCATAGTAGCCGATCAGAGTGAGACAGTTCTGATGACAGTATTCTGCCTTGTTCATCTCAGTGTGCCCTGCTAGACTGACCTCTACTGCTGATTTAGAATGCACTTTCATTCTCATTACATCAATTTCCTCTGGACTCTTTGAGATCTTCCAGAGGGCTGCCATCCACTGAATACATTATGATCTGTACTGAGCCGACTCCTTACAACTCCTTCCATAAAAACATGCAGAATTGAACAGTACTGTGCTGTTGTGTACTGAACTGTACTGTGCTGTTGTGTACTGAAGTGTACTGTGCTGTACTGTGCTGTTGTGTACTGAACTGTACTGTACTGTACTGTGCTGTGATGTTGTGTAATGTACTGTACTGTGCTGTTGTGTAGTGAACTATACAATGCTGTACTGTGCTGTTGTGTACTGAACTGTACTGTACTGTACTATACTGTACTGTACTGTGATGTTGTGTAATGTACTGTACTGTGCTGTTGTGTAGTGAACTATACAATGCGGTACTGTGCTGTTGTGTACTGAACTGTGCTGTGCTCTGTGTCATGTTGTGTACTGAACTGTACTATACTGTACTGTGTTGATGTGTACTGAACTGTGCTGTGTTGTTGTGTACTTAACTGTACAGTACTGTACTGTGCTGTTGTGTAGTGTACTGAACTGTTAAATTTTGTCACACAACAAAATGCCATAGATGTCTCATGTTTTGAGGGAGCGTGCAATTGGAATGCTGACTGCAGGGATGCCCACCAAAGCTGTCAGAGAATTGAATGTTCATTTCTCTGCTATAAGCCGCCTCCAATGTTGTTTTAGAGAATTTGGCAGTACGTCTGTAGTGGAAAGTCTATAGGAAGAGAGACTGTAGATTCTTCAAACAACTTTATTATAAGATTTGCAAAAATGGAGCAGTTCAACAATCCCCTCAACAGTGAAGAGTTAAAAAGTCAAACGAAAAGAGTCGGCACTCAGCTTTTATAGAAAGTACAGCCTCTTTTGTCTACGTGGCAGTTTGACAGGGGTGTGGAAACAAGGGAGTGGAACATAGTACGGTCACACCCAAATGACTTAGCACTAAGTCACACAATACAAGTGTTTATATGTTCGATAAAACACTAGCATATAACAATAGGCAATTCTCTCAGTAGTAAAATACAGAATAGCATGACTCATTTTGTGATCTTTCCACCATACGTCCAACTGGTCTCACAACCGCAGACCACATGTAACCACGCCAGGACCTCCACATCCGGCTTCTTCACCTGTGGGATCGTCTGAGACCGGCCACCCAGACAGATGATGAAACTGAGGAGCATTTCTGTCTGTAATGAAGCCTTTTTGTGGGGAAAACTCTTCTGATTGGCTGGGTCTGCCCGGTCATGGGAAATCCATAGATTAGGGCCAAATTATTTTTTTTCAATTGACATTGACTGATTTCCTTATATGAACGGTAACTCGGTAAAATCGTCAAAATTGTTGCATGTTGCTCTTATATTTTTTTTGTTTATATTTTTGTTCAGTATAGACTCCATTCCATTCCATTCGTTTTTTGTTGGTGGTGGTGGAAAACGCTATCTCAGGTGCCGCTCCAGAATCTCCCAAAAGTGTTCAATTAGGCTAAGATCTGGTGACTGACATGGCATATGGCTTACATAGTTTTCATGCTAATCAAACCATTTTGTGACCACCTGTGCACTGTGAATGGAGGCATTGTCGTCCTATTATTAGTCATGGCATCCTAAATACTGGCGAAAATACTGGCCTACCAGCATTTTTATACATGGCCCTAAGCATGATGAGATGTTTATTGCTTAATTACATCAGGAACCACACCTGTGTGGAAGTACCTGCTTTCAATATTCAGTTGAAGTAGGAAGTTTACATACACTTAGGTTGGAGTCATTAAAACAAATTTTTCAACCACTTCACAACTAACAAACTATAGTTTTGGCAAGTTGGTTAGGACATCTACTTTGTGCATGACACACGTAATTTTTACAACAATTGTTTACAGACAGATTATTTCACTTATAAATCACTGTATCACAATTCCAGTGGGTCAGAAGTTTACATACACTAAGTTGGCTGTGCCTATAAACAGCTTGGAAAATTCCTGAAAATGATGTCAAGGCTTTAGAAGCTTCTGATTGGCTAATTGACATCATTTGAGTCAATTGGAGGTGTACCTGTGGATTTATTTCAAGGCCTACCTTCAAACTCAGTGCCTCTTTGCTTGACATCATGGGGAAATCAAAAGAACACAGCCAAGACCTCAGAAAACAACTTGTAGACCTCCACAAGTCTGGTTCATCCTTGGGAGCCATTTCCAAACGCCTGAAGGTACCATGTTGCGTACAAACAATAGTACGCAAGTATATAACCATGGGACTACACACCCGTCAGGAAGGAGATGCGTTCTGTCTCCTAGAGATGAACGTACTTTGGTGCGAAAAGAGAACTGAAAAAGCGTGTCTGAGCAAGGAGGCCTACAAACCTGACTCAGCTACACCAGCTCTGTCAGGAGGAATGGGCCAAAATTCACCCAACTTATTGTGGGAAGTTTGTGGAAGGCTACCTGAAACATTTGACCCAAGTTAAGCAATTTAAAGGCAATGCTACCAAATATGAATTGAGTGTATGTAATCACATTCTTAAAATAAAGTGGTGATTCTAACTGACCTAAGACAGGGAATCATTACTAGGATTAAACATCAGGAATTGTGGAAAACTGAGTTTAAATGTATTCGACTAAGGTGTATGTAAACTTCCGACTTCAACTGTACTTTGTATCTCTCATTTACTCAAATGTTTCCATTATTTTGGTAGTTAACTGTATACATAACAGCTCCCATGTAGGGCTGTGGCGGTCATGAAATATTGTCAGCCGGTTATTGTCATGCAAATTACTGCCGATCTCATGGGTAATTGACTGTAATTAACATCTACACGTTTAGAATCTCCAGGCCTCCACGCATACAAGTCACCGATACGCGTCTTTGGAACATCTACATTTAAAAAAAGTATAATAAATTCATTTAGTACACACCATCTCAATAAATCATTTTTATTTTTTATTTTAGTCAGGTCTAAAGAAACATGATATGAAGAAAATGTTTTTCAGAAGAACAGAATATGAGTTGGCCTACTGTATGTTACCTGGCTATGCTCCATGCCATAGGCTGTCGGCTTGTTCATTTAGCTGACATGATGTGCTTATAAGTCTCCTGACATTATTTTATATTAGATGATTTTATAATAAGAAGAATGTAAAATGAGTATTTGAAACAGGTCCTGTGTGCTAGATTTAGAGTAGTTTGGCAACTTTAATTGTGAATGATACAAACCTTAGAATGTCTTACAAATCAAAACACACATGGGCTGCATGGTAAAACAATAGGCTATACAGACTATAGGATATGGATGATTTGAGAAAGTAAGCCCCCCATGGTGATTCCTCAATCCGTTAATCTACATGTTGTGTTTGTGGATCCATTTTGCAGCAGCTGATATACATAAACAGTGGCCTGTTTATTAGGTACACACAGTAAACTGTGCTAGAGGAATAGAGGCTATAGAAATGTCCTAATTTTGTAAACTAGGTTTAAATGATAGCATGTGGTGCAGGAACATCTAGAGAAGGATATTATGTTAATTAGTTTATGTACATTAGTGATCGTATCTAATGGGTTTTCCATACGGGGCAACAGCAAGGGCTTTTATGATTTAGTAAGACGGTTATTTTATGGAAATAACAAGGGTGAGCTCCTGCTCTCTCTCTCTCTCTCTCTCTCGCAGTTAGATTGTTGATAATGAGTCAAGTTAAATGAGGATCCTTGCTGGCCATATTATCCAGGTGTGGTAGATTGTATCCTCTCTTTGTCCCCCCCTTTCCTTCAGAACAGCCTCAATTTGTCAGGGCATGGACTTAACCTGTCTCCTCCCCTTCATCTACTATGATTGAAGTGGATTTACCTGGTCAGTCTGTCATGAAAAGATCAGCTGTTCCTAATATTTAGTCCACTCAGTGAATGTGCTTATAGGAGAAGACGTAAAAAAACAAGTGTTGATGCGTCTTAATTCTACTTTTTGATGAGCGAATGGGTTATTGATTGAACTGCACTAATGTGGGTTACTTTCAGTGAATTAAAATGCGTAACGTAAATAGATAATTATATGGATATGGAAAAGTGAGACGTTGCTCCAACCTCCAAACTCCCTCCTTGCCAATCAGTTTGATCTGAGCTCGCTCCTCCACCTGATGGGTTGTGATCTGCTATTGTCCCTTAGGCCTGGCCTTCTCATATACAGGTGAAATAGGCGGTCTCCCTCCACTGGAGGAGGAAATGAGTCTGGCCTGAGATCCTCTCTCCTCTCCTGTCTCTCTCTCTTTCTCTCCCAGCCTGCCTGTCTCTCTCTTCTCCTCCCCACTTTTCCCTTCTTCCATCTCCTTGTGTCTCTGTCTTCCTGCTTCCCTTGTATCCCAGTCTTCCTGCTTCCCTTCTTCCTGCTTCCCTTGTATCCCCGTCTTCCTGCTTCCCATGTATCCCAGTCTTCCTGCTTCCCTTGTATCCCCGTCTTCCTACTTCCCTTGTATCCCAGTCTTCCTGCTTCCCTTGTATCCCAGTCTTCCTGCTTCCCTTGTATCCCAGTCTTCCTCCTTCCCTTGCATCCCAGTCTTCCTGATTCCGATTTATCCCAGTCTTCCTTCTTCCCTTGTATCCCAGGCTTCTTGCTTCCCTTGCCTAATTGGTGGAATTCCTCCCTCTTACTTTCTCTTGTTCCATCTGACCTCTTCCTGCCTCCCTGTCTATGGGAGAATCTTATTTGCATACTCCTCGTCACCTCCTCAAAACCTATTGATGACATTGGAGGAGAGATGAGAGGGGAGGGACTTCTGGCTTTCTCATCCAATGGATTTGAGAAGGAGTCGAGGAGAGAGGACGCAAGGAGTATGCAATTGAGATTCTCCCTGTGTCTCCCTCCCTGCCAGCCTGCCAGTCTACCTGCCTGCTTTTCTCGTCTCCTCCCCTCTTCCATCTCTCTTCTCCCCCTGACAATGCTACTCAGGGAAACAGAGACAGATAGGCAGACATGCAGGCTTCAAGCCCCTCTCACTGCCTGTCTGTGTGTGTTCCTGAGTAGCATTGTCAGGAAGAGAAAGAGGAGAAACACCTTGGCAGGTTGACTGGTGAATAGGATATACTCGCTACACACAGTGAATGTTTTGTGGTGGTCGCTGTGTTGTGCATTTGTTATGCACCATTTTATTATGTCATAATGACGCCTTTGTCAAGGGTATTTTCAACAAACAGTGTTGTAATGAAATTACTATTTGATAGTATTTCAAAAGTTTGGAAGAATCCTCTTTCACATGTTAAGGTTATTTGATGGCAAATGGGTTGAATGAGTAATTGTACTGGACATTGAGTCATGTTTCATTCTACTGTTTGATCTCATTGTCTTTAATTCCTCTTAAAGCTCTCTGGAACAGCTCAGCACGTCCTCTTTGTTTCACGTGGAATAGACCTGTCAGTCAAAGCAGCGTGACTGATCAGAGCCGACAGAGAGCGTAACACCATGCATGACACTGACAAGTGAAATCAACACCCCTGATGCCCATTTGCCTCTGGGGTTTGGGAAGTTCAGGTCAAACTAAGTTAATTATCATCTCCTGACACTTTCTCAGCAGTTCTTTAGTCTGAACTTTTTAGAAAGTGGGGAAAGGTGTGCAACTCAAACTCAAACATGGTATGGTTCACCGGTTTGGCTTTCTGTCTACTCTGCTAACCCAAGCTGACATTCCAGCTGCTTGTTGTGTTCTGCTGGTTGTGAATCCTCAAACTCCAGCATGGTATGGTTCACCAGTTTGGCTTTCTGCAAGCCCGAGCTGACATACCTGGCATGTATCAGCTGCTTGTTGTGTTCTGCTGGTTGTGAATCTTATTGTCAGTTTGATAGGCATAACTCTGAGGACACCTAGAAATCAACACCTGTGCATCCAGCTTAGCATCACCATGGCAAGTTGTTGACTCAATATGCAGGCTGTCATGGAATCTTTTGTCTTTCGAGTGCTGAAAAATTGGGGAAATATTTGTGTCACGTTTTATTGAGAAATACGCTTTGGGAGACATTGGTGTAATGATAGCAACCATTCAAATATTAAAATAGGTAACTGCCAAAACAATGGGATACAAAGTATCTTGAAAGCAGGTGCTTCCACACAGGTGTGGTTCCTGAGTTAATTAAGCGATTAACATCCCATCATGTATAGGGCAATGCATAAAAATGCCCAATTATTATGGCTGCCGTGGCTAGAATAAGAGATCTTAGTGACTTTGAAAGAGTGGTCTCAAAGGAGCATATGGGGTTTAAAGGGTGTGTGTGTGTCTCAGTCACAGAGTATGTGAGCTGGTGTGGAGCGAGGAGCAGTACGATCCTAATTTGACTGGAGCACGGAGCGAGATTCCCAAAGGCTGGAGCGTCGGCCTTCTAACCCGCTCCAATTTAGCTCCAGTAGCGCTCACTTCACGAGTTCAGGGCATTCCCAACCCAGCATGCATTTGTAGTCTACTTGTGTGCTGCTACTAGCCCCTTGCTTTAGCTACTGTCATGGAGTTCACTAAATATTTTCATAAAGAAACTGTTAAAACACAGAGGTGTAAAATCAAGGTGACTTACAAAGATGAGGACCAAGAACAAGAGAGGGAGTGTGGTGATGTAGTGTCCAGAACTAAATAACCATTGTGTAATCTGAAAAGACAAGTATCCCAAAAGAAAGATGGTGTACTTACTACATGTACATGCTAAAAGAAAGGAAAGAGGTGGGCATAAGTAAGGTGTTGTTGTAGCAAAGTATTTATAAACAAAAAATCACATCTCTTAAAAGTTTCCTTAAATTTGGTTCTATTATCTATACAATAGACCATAATTGTTTTGGCCAAATAGACCTGGCATATTCCCAAATTCAAGGAGCATTCTGGCAGAGATGCAGAGTTTTTTGTTGTTGTTGATTGGGTTATTTTGCCTAAAAACCTTTAGGCCTACCTATAGAAAAAAATAATAATAACTGCATCGCTGCCCAGCCTGACGAGAGTGGCCAAAAGGGTGTTTAGTGAGGAGAGGATATTCTCCACTGCTGGCCTGCTCTCCAGACACCATCACATGAGCCTGAAACCACACACTGGCCTAACTAGTGTTTCTAAAAATGATTCTAAAAATATATTCAAAGGCACTAATAAGTCATTTTTCTCTAAATATATATTTAATTCAAAGTAACAGCCTATGTGCGAAATGTATAGACTATACTGATTTAATACAACAAAATGTTGTTTAAATGCTGACGGATTTATGTCCCTAGCGGCCTACTGTGTCACACTCGCAAATGCTTCACAATGTACTTCTTTGAAATAATTGAAACAGCCTAAATAATTCGTAATTTATTTTTTCATGTTCCTTCTTAGTCTACCTGTCTGGCTCCTGACCAATTTAAAATGTTTATATGCTGTTTAGTATGACATGAAACCTATTTGAAATTATGAGCGCTTCTTACACTCACCTTTTCATGTTTTTATCAAATACTTTTCATACAAATCATGTGGTTTGGTTTCAATACTTCAAAACCAAATGGTAGTTCCAGGTATTCACAAAAATAGAGGTTGGTTAAATTGAGATTTTTATGAATGGAGCGAATTTGAAGGGGCAGATTTTTTTCCTGTGAGTGCGGAGAGGGTTTTAGCGGAGTGGTTGGAAAGTATGTGGATTAGCTCCAGAAGTTACAGAGATACCAAATGGAACATACCACCTGGCTGCAACTGGCCCAGGTAAATAGCATCCGTCTTAGTAGCACTCGCATCTTGACAGAGCACTCCCCTGAGGAAAGAACAGGAGTAAATTGGTGTCGGCTTCCCTTTTCAGGTGCTCCTCTCCTCATCCTTCTCTCCTCTCCACAGCAGCAATCCTTTGCCCACTCAAGTAGCTGTCAAGGTTAACCAGTTTTACATGGTGAGGCTCCAATGCCCTTGTCCAACTTCACTTTGGAGTGAGGCTGGGCTCAACATGCCAATCCTGTATTACCAAACAAATTAAATCACACATCTGGGAGAAAGCAGGATGAGGAGAGGAGAGTGGGATGGAAGGATGAGGTGTGGATGATGGGATGGAGGGATGAGGTGTGGAGGATGGGATGGAGGGATGAGGTGTGGAGGATGGGATGGAGGGATGAGGTGTGGAGGAGGGGATGGAGGGATGAGGTGTGGAGGAGGGGATGAGGTGTGGAGGAGGGGATGAGTTGTGGATGATGGGATGGAGGGATGAGGTGTGGAGGATGGGATGGAGGGGTGAGGTGTGGAGGAGGGGATGGAGGGAGGAGGTGTGGAGGAGGGGATGGAAGGATGAGGTGTGGAGGAGGGGGATAGAGGTTGTCAAACAGAGCTGAGCTCATCTCCTCTCTGTCTCGTCTGTCAGAGGATCAGGACATTGTTAGAGGAGAGTCAATAACTGGTTGAGGATGTTGAGCTGTTTGGAGCCAGTCAGTACTGCAAAGGGAGGAGAGGAGAAGAGAGAAGAGACGAGGGCCATGATGCCTAGATAACTAACACTGAACACTGGACAAGCTACAATTAGGGTGGCAAAATTCTGGGAACTTTCAATAAATTCCCTAGTTTTCCAGAATTCTAGGTAGGAGCATTCCCGGATATTTGTATTTTGCATTTATAATGGGTCCCCATTAGCTACTCTTCCTGGGGTCCGGCAAAATGAAGGCAGTTATACAATTTTAAAAACATTACAATGCATTCATTAAAGAGTTTACAACACACTGAGTGTGTGCCCTCAGGCCCATACTCCACTACCACATATCTACAATGCAAAATCCATGTGTACGTGTGTGTGTGTGTAGTGCGTATGTTATCATGTGTGTGTATGCATGTGTCTGTGTCTATGTTTGTGTTGCTTCACAGTCCCCACTGTTCCATTAGGTGTATTTTCACCTGTTTTTTAAACCTGATTCTACTGCTTGCATCAGTTACCTGATGTGGAATAGAGTTCCATGTTGTCATGGCTCTGTGTAGTACTATGTGCCTCCCATAGTCTGTTCTCTACTTGGGAACTGTGAAGAAACCTCTGGTGGCATGTCTTTTGGGGTAAAAATTGGTGTCCGAGCTGTGTGCTAGTAGTTTAAACAGACACCTCTGTGCATTCAGCACGTCAACACTTCTTACAAAAACAAGCAGTGATGAAGTCAATCTCTCTTCCACTTAAGCCATGAGAAATTGACATGCATGTCATTAATGTTATCTCTCTGTGTACTTTTAAGGGCCAGCCATGCTGCCCCGTTCTGAGCCAATTTACATTTTCCCAAGTCTCTCTTTGTGGCACCTGACCACACGACTGAACAGTAGTACAGTGTGTGACAAAACCACGGCCTGTAGGACCTGCCTGGTTGATAATGTTGTTAAGAAGGCAGAGTAGTGCTTTATTATGGACAGACTTCTCCCCATCTTAGTTACTGTTGTGTCAATATGTTTTGACTATGACAGTTTACCATCCAGGGTTACTCCAAGCAGTTTAGTCACCTCAACTTGCTCAATTGTCACCTTATTCATTACAAGATTTAGTTGAGGTTCAGGGTTTAGTGAATGACTTGTCCCAAATACAATGCTTTTATTTTTAGAAATATTTAGGACTAACTAATACCTTGCCACCCATTCTGAAACGAACTGCAGCTCTTTGTTAAGTGTTTCAGTCATTTCAGTCTGTAGTAGCTGACGTGTATAGTGCTGAGTCATCCACATACATAGACACACTGGCCTTACTCAAAGCCAGTAGCACGTCGTTAGTAAAGGATATCAGGAGGGAATAAAGCAGGAAATCCAGAATCCTCCAACCAGGATTTCTGGAAACCAGGGAATTTATTGAAAGTTCCAGGAATTTTGCAACCCAAATGCAATACAACTGAAATCTCTCACACAGTGACTGCCTCTTAATCTTGTCCCAGTATGTTCACTGAAAGGGCCTAATATAATTTTCAAGATTGTTTACTTACAAATAAACTACAACACTAGCTGTGGTAAGCTACACTGTAAAATATCACTTTCATTCTCCTGGCCCAACTGCTAAGAATATCAATCAACTGTTACTAACAGTGTGCAGACTTTGGAACAAAGGGTTGAAAGCTGAAACAGTCAGTAAGCATAGGCATTACAGCAATGTCCTGAATGGCTCTTAAAGAGAAGATGTCCTGAATTACCATATTAATGACTACAGTTGATGTGATTTTCATTCACAGAACAGTGAAAATATCTGCTCACAAACTGGAGGAATTAAATGAAATAGAAATAGACGTTTAAAATCAGCACCGACCCAATTTTTACACAGAAAATGTCATTCATTCATCAGCCGTGGTTTCTACAACGGTGTGATGAGATGGCATTTGACACAGTGATATTCTAATAGCCTGAAGGATCATGGGAGATATGTTTAATGAATTAGCTGTGTTAATGGTGTTCTGTCAGAGAACAGGAATAAAATCCAGATCAAAACAGGCCTTTAAATAATAAAAATACTGTTGTTATATAAACTGATACATCTGGATTAATGTTGTTTGTTTACAGAACAATAAAATATTTGTAGGATACCTCCAAAATGGAACCCTTTTCCCTATATAGTGCACTACTTTTGACCAGCGCCCAATGAGCCCTGCTCATATGTAGTGCACTAAATAGGGAATAGGGTGCCTTTGGGAAGCTGAAGTAATAAATCCCTCAGATGTATCCGAAACAATATCAAACCTTTGGCCTGCTCTATGACAGGCAATAACATCCTGATATTGAATGATGTATTACTGTAGAGACCAAACAGATTAGGATGATGTTGTTTTCCTTGTGACTAGACAGATTTACCGTATGCTATATATCTGCTGCAACTATACAGCTGCTGTCTTTATGAGTTATTTTTATGGTCCACTGTTGGGTCTTGTCTGATCAGCATTACAGCTGAGCAGAGAGTCAGAGATAGTAAGTCACCCCAGAATTGATTCTATCATAATGAATGCTGTGAACTCACAGAAAAGCCTTTCTTGCAGTAACATTCACACTTGTCTTTTCTTACTAGGACTGACTTCAGTGACAACTACTTTTTTGAGAAAAAGTGTCTTACTAAATGTGGTTCTCATCTAGTTACCTTAAGATGAATGTACTAACAAGTCACTCTGGATAAGAGTGTCTGCTGAATTGCTAAAATGTAAATGATACTATGCTCTGAAATGTAAAGGCAGAGGATGCTGTACTATTGCAATATTATAAAATATTATATACACATGATATAAACGTCAAATCCATCGTCAGATAGGTGATATTATATCAGCAGAGGGAAATGTAATCCCTCTTCCTGCCAGGTTCCATTGTAGTGAGTGTCAAAGTCCCTGGCAGTGCCAGCTACCACACTACCTCCCTCTTCATCCTTCCCCATTTCAATCCCAAAGGACTGCATCAATCACCTCCTCTTTCCAGATATCAGTCTAGACATCAGTAGACGCCTTGGCCGGCCGTGACACATGCCAAGACAACACAGGCAGGATACAACCCATCTTTCTGTTGTGTGGGTTTCATATCTCACTGCCAGCCTCATATGAGGAGACACCTGAGGCGTGAAATAGATGCCTAAACTACACAAGACAGTAAGGACACCCACAAGTTCAAATGCTATTGTTCAGGGCCAAAAACTGACGGTGGGTGTCCTAGATATCCTACGTATCGACTTCATTGGAAAGGGATGTGTGATATATGAGATACAGTGCATGGTCCTATACTGACCTTTAGATGTCATATTTGGTTTGATTTCTGAAGGTTTTCTGGCAAGGCCCCATGTGATGTGATGGTAGCCTGGGTGGCAGTCTGCTCTTGCTTAAGGCCCACTTGTCGTTAAGCTGCCAAACAGATTGGAATAAAGTAGCATTGTTAAATGCAGAAACTGGAACAGTCAGGTAGGTAGTCTGGCTGGCAGACATGATAAAGGGGGAACAGTGAGCTGCAACAGAAGGAGAGAGAGGCAGATGGATTCAGTGAGGGATTGTGTGTGTGTGTGAGTGAGGAGAAAGAGTGAGTGAGTGTGTGTGCAAGTGAATGTGCGAGTGTGCGAGAGCTGCAACAGAGAGAAGGTGGATGACAGAGAGAAACGGATATAGTCAGCTTGAGAGAACGAGAGAGAGAGAGAGTGACTTACAGTATTGAACACATGGGTCATGAGTGTGGAGAGCAGGCTGATACTCAACAGAGGCCAAGGCACACTGAGATATATTGACATTAATCAGTCACCAGGGAAGAGGAGGCCAAGACTGAATGTACCTCAGTGCTCTTCCCCTGGACTTCCATGGCATGGAGAGGGCCATGCCTGGAGGGGAAAAAAAGAAGACAAAAACTCAAGGTTATTCTGCCTCCACATAGCCCTCAGCAAAAATGCCTCATCATCATCCCCAGTTAACTTTACTTGAAACTGCAGACCAGCTAAGTGAGGCACACGATTTATCGGTAATGTATGCAATGTGAGAGGAAGTAACTGCAATTTCAACCCTGGTCTTTCTTCTGAGAGAAGTGTAATTTCTGTTTTGTAACTGAATGGGTATGAGAAGCACTGTCTGACTGTGTGGTTGATATGTAATTTAAAACCAGGAGCCATTTGTCTTTACTGTGAAATTGAGCAGCGACACACAAACAAGTGTCAAAAGAAAATTATAACTTTTAAAAATAGCATTTTATTAAAACAAAATGCGTATTTACAAGACAGGAGATAACGATCCTTCAGTTGGCCACAAAGCACTGTACCTTTACAACATTGGGGATAATGCATACAAAAACAGGTCAGGGTAGTCCACATACAACATACATACTGTATACATGGGGGATAATGCACACAAAAACAGGTCAGGGTAGTCCACATACAACATACATACTGTATACATGGGGGATAATGCACACAAAAACAGGTCAGGGTAGTCCACATACAACATACATACTGTATACATGGGGGATAATGCACACAAAAACAGGTCAGGGTAGTCCACATACTACATACATACTGTATACTCAACTAGACTAAAGAAGGCCAGTGTTATTTTTTCTTTAATCAGAACAACAGTTTTCAGCTGTGCTAATATAATTCCAAAAGGGTTTTCTAATGATCAATTCACCTTTTAAAATAATAAACTTTGATTAGCTAACACAACATGCCATTGGAACACAGGAGTGATGGTTGCTGATAATGGGCCTCTGTACGCCTATGTAGATATTCCATTAGAAATCTGACATTTCCAGTTATAGTAATCATTTACAACATTAACAATGTCTACACTGTATTTCTGATAAATTTGCTGATATTTTAATGGACAATTTTCTTTTCTTTAAAAAAGCAAGGACATTTCTAAGTGACCCCAAACTTTTGTACGGGAGTATACACACACACACACACACACACACACACACACACACACACACAAGACTTGACATGTAAATAATAATGACTCCTAAACAAACATAAAAAGAAGGACTTACAATATTTTTTCTTCTAGAATAGACTCTTAGAGACCCAGTATTACCAAGTCAAGTCAACTTGTCAACTTCTAGAATAGACTCTTAGAGACCCAGTATTACCAAGTCAAGTCAACTTGTCAACTTCTAGAATAGACTCTTAGAGACCCAGTATTACCAAGTCAAGTCAACTTGTCAACTTCTAGAATAGACTCTTAGAGACCCAGTATTACCAAGTCAAGTCAACTTGTCAACTTCTAGAATAGACTCTTAGAGACTCAGTATTACCAAGTCAAGTCAACTTGTCAACTTCTAGAATAGACTCTTAGAGACTCAGTATTACCAAGTCAAGTCAACTTGTCAACTTCTAGAATAGACTCTTAGAGACTCAGTATTACCAAGTCAAGTCAACTTGTCAACTTCTAGAATAGACTCTTAGAGACTCAGTATTACCAAGTCAAGTCAACTTGTCAACTTCTAGAATAGACTCTTAGAGACTCAGTATTACCAAGTCCAGCAGGAGAAAATCACATTACCTCTACACAATAGGAGCATTATAAAACACAGTACAGTACATTCTCCAATAGTCCCTGGACGGTTCTAATTTCATGGAGGGATGATATACACAACATACAGTAAGTCAAGTACAGTGAGGAGCGTTGCAGAATAGACATGTCAGACTGTGCTCGGTTCGAGGTTAATTAGTTTCTCCATCATAATGAGTTTCCTTATTATCCTGGTTAAACAAGACTGAATGCTGCTTTCAAACTGGTTTAACCTAGGTCTTTGACGGTCAGGTCATGGAAATTTGGATGACGATTATTGGTCAGTCAAGTGACCGCGGTCAGGTTATAATCGTTTGAATAGAAAGAAAGAAAAAATGTGCACATTTTCTCCTCTGCACGTGCCGCTGCAGGCAGGGGGTGTTGCCTAGGCAACCAAAAAATCATTTGCCACAACACCTTGCTTGTTTCAGCAAGGAGAAACATGTCATTACATTGAAGAGTCCATGTCACCATGGAAACAGACTTGGTAGCAAACTTGGTATTTTCATGACGGTCTTCAACCATAATAGTCAGTTAAACGATTATACAATAATTGTGCCAGCCCTAGTTTAAGCAGGCTATTTCCTGGTTCTGCAGAACTCAGCAATGCTACATTGTTCCCTTGCTTTGTTTGTTTGCTAAAGAATATAACTGCGTCCTTTCAACTTGAGAGCAGGAAGCTCTCTTCAAAAACATTACCTGACAGAGCACAGCATGTTTACGTGACAAAAGCATTTTCTTCAGTTCCAGTTTACATTGTATGATTTCCTATTTCATGTGGCTCAAAGGGAAGGGGACTGACACACTCTTCAGCGGCCAACGATGATGAAATCGAATGGTTGTGCGTACAGACCAATGTGCATTACAACACCCTTATGTCCAAGAAAAACTATTTTTATACGTTTTATCATGTCCATCTTCTTTATATTTCCCCCTCATATCCCCCTCTCAATGTCCAATTTATTCTCCCCTCTACCCAAGTGCCAGGATACCAGGCACTCTCCTCACCCCCTCACAACCAGGCCTGCCAGGCAGTCTCCTCTCCCCTCGCAACCAGGTCTGCCAAGCAGTCTCCTCTCCCCCTTATAGCCAGGGGTGCCAGGCAGTCTCCTCTCCCCCTTATAGCCAGGGGTGCCAGGCATGGTCCATGCGACAGAGGTAGTTCAGGCTGTTGGCTGCAACCAACATAGTGTTAACCTTTGACTCCCCTTCTACGAACTGGGCCAGGTTGTGGAGCCTGGTCATGCTGGCCATCACAGCCTTCTGCACCAGGGACACCAGCTACTGGGAGTCTATGTTCTCAGGCTGGACCGCCGGGGACAGGGTTATGGACGTGTCCTCCTGGATCTTCTTGTGCCACGTGATGATCTCACCACAGAGCACCGCTTTCAGGATGAAATCCACCTAGTAGGGGAGAGGGAAGAGATAGAGAAGGAGAGGGGAGAGGTGGAGAAGGAGAGGGGAGAGGTGTTGAAGGGAGAGGAGAAGAAGGGAGAGGTGGAGAAGGGAGAGGTGGAGAAGGGAGAGGTGGAGTAGGGAGAGGTGAAGAAGGAGAGGGGAGAGGTGGAGAGGGAGAGGGGAGAGGTGGAGAGGGGAGCGGGGAGAAGTGGAGGAGGAGAGGTGAAGGAAAGGGGAGAGGAGAGTTGGAAAAGGGAGAGGTGGAGAAGGAGAGGGGAGAGGTAGAGAAGGAAGGGGAAAAGTGGAGAAGGGAGAGGTGGAGAAGGAGAGGGGAGAGGTAGAGAAGGAAGGGGGAAAGTGAGGAAGGGAGAGGTGGAGAAGGAGAGGGGAGAGGTGAAGGAGAGGGGAGAGGGGAGAGGAGAGGTGGAAAAGGGAGAGGTGGAGAAGGTGAGGGGAGCAGTGGAGAAGGAGAGGGGAGAGGTGGAGAAGGAGAGGGGAGAGGTGGAGAAGGAGAGGGGAGAGGTGGAAGAGAGAAGCTAAATGCTCCAGTAATTTATTCCAAATCAGGAATTATGATATACTGTGAGACCATCACATCATATACTGAAACCACTCCATATTGTTAGTGCACCATGGTGGAGAAGGAGAGGGTGAAGGAGAGGTGGAGAAGGAGGGGAGGGGTGGGGAAGGAGAGAGGTGGAGAAGGAGAGGGGAGAGGTGGAGAAGGAGAGGGAGAAGGAGAGGTGGAGAAGGAGGGAAGGGGTGGAGAAGGAAAGGAGAGAGGTGGAGAAGGAGAGGGGAGAGGTAGAGGGGGAGAGGTGGAGAAGGAGAGGGGAGAGGTGGAGAAGGAGAGGGGAGAGGTGGAGAAGGAGAAGGAGATGGAGAGGGGAGAGGTGGAGAAGGAGAAGGAGAGGTGGAGAAGGGGAGGGGAGAGGTGGAAGAGAGAAGCTAAATGCTCTAGTAATTTATTCCAATTCAGGAATCATGAGAAACTGTGATACCATCACATCACATACTGAAACCACTCCATATTGTTAGAGGTATGTTAGTGCACCATGGAGGGAAAGGGTCATACAGATTAGCCACATAAACTATGCAGAGGCTACAACACTAACAATAACCAACGACCTAGCTGGATACACTCTGTCCTCTTCTCTTGGTCTGCTCAGTGTATGGTGTGCCCCCTAGCAATGAGCTTCAGAGCTTCACATTTGAGTTACTAGCAAGAGGACTGCCCAGCGTTATCCAATGAGGTTGCAGGGCGGGCCCAACGGCTCAGTGGACACGGCACAGAGAGAGAAATGAGGTGGTGCACAAATGTGACACAATAAGCAATATTCAGGGACCACTTTTGGGTCAAGAGCACTACTTTCAGAACTACTGGCTGAAAAGCATACACAAGTAGCATACACAAGTAGCATACACAAGTAGAATACACAAGTACCGAAACATCTCTAAGTATTTAACACCCCATTTTCTTCACCTCCTCCTTCTTCTCTCTCTGTAACTACAGGATGGAGCTGGGCTATACATAGATATATAGCTGCCTGACTGCTGCCCTTTCATTATGGGACCAACATAGATATACAGCCCTCCTCCTGCCACAGCTGGGACTGAGGCTGAGAGGCTGTTGTTTTTGTTTTGCTACGCCTCAGTGAATTTCCCTCCAAGTTTACATTTGTAGGATGTAACACCCACACAGAATAACATCCATCAAGAATTATAGGTATCTAAATTAAGGCAAGAATTGAGAAATCAGACTGAAGTCTATTTGTTCACACTTTAAACTAAACTAAAGTGTATGGTTCTATTCGTGATGTCTGTAGGTTCTACACAGTGCACAGCAGTGGTCTACCGCCGTAAAGGAGAACTCTCTCCTACAGTAGCTTCAATTTCAACTGTGATGTGCTGACTCATTCTTTTTGGTCAGTCAACACGACTAACAAACCATGAAAGACTGATTTGCTGTTGTGCTACAGGTGTGTGCTTGTTGTTGGACCTACCTTGAAGATGGGCTGAGCGAAGCAGCGGGCCACATGGATCAGGCGGCGAGGGGACCGGAGACACTGATGGTGGTCCGTAACTCTGAGTTGTTGAGCATCAGACGGGAGGGCACGGGCCGGTTGGCGTCCGGGTCACCCGTGGCGTTGTTGATATCGATGTGGAAGTACGACACGTTCAGCTTCCCCATATTCTGTTGGAGGAGAGGAGTATAACGGTTAGGATCAGGTGTGTATGATGTCTGATCAGTGTGTGTTCGTGTATCTTCCCATCCTGATATTCCCTCATCTATCCCAGTCAGAATTGCATCGTGTCTGATCACTAACACAAGCCCTCTGTGTGTGTGTGTGTGTGTGTGTGTGTGTGTGTGTGTGTGTGTGTGTGTGTGTGTGTGTGTAAGCATTTAACTACAAAATGGCTGATTTTATTGATCTGGCACCATAAAAAGTTGACAGATCACCCCAAGCACATCCATAATCCCTCCATCCATCCCTCCCTCCTCATCCCTCCTTGTTTGTCCCTGGTGAGATAAATACAGTTGAAGTTGGAAGTTTACATACGCTTAGATTGGAGTCATTAAAACCCGTTTTTCAACCACTCCACAAATTTCTTGTTAACAAACTATACTTTTGGCAAGTCGGTTAGGAAATCTACTTTGTGCATGACACAAATCAAATCAAATCAAATGTATTTATATAGCCCTTCGCACATCAGCTGATATCTCAAAGTGCTGTACAGAAACCCAGCCTAAAACCCCAAACAGCAAGCAATGCAGGTGTAGAAGCACGGTGGCTAGGAACAACTCCCTAGAAAGGCCAAAACCTAGGAAGAAACCTAGAGAGGAACCAGGCTATGTGGGGTGGCCAGTCCTCTTCTGGCTGTGCCGGGTGGAGATTATAACAGAACATGGTCAAGATGTTCAAATGTTCATAAATGACCAGCATGGTCGAATAATAATAAGGCAGAGCAGTTGAAACTGGAGCAGCAGCACAGCCAGGTGGACTGGGGACAGCAAGGAGTCATCATGTCAGGTAGTCCTGGGGCATGGTCCTAGGGCTCAGGTCCTCCGAGAGAGAGAAAGAGAGAAGGAGATAATTAGAGAACGCACACTTAGATTCACACAGGACACCGAATAGGACAGGAGAAGTACTCCAGATATAACAAACTGACCCTAGCCCCCCGACACATAAACTACTGCAGCATAAATACTGGAGGCTGAGACAGGAGGGGTCAGGAGACACTGTGACCCCATCCGAGGACACCCCCGGACAGGGCCAAACAGGAAGGAACACCACTAGAGGGATATTTTAATTTTTCCAACAATTGCTTACAGACAGAATATTTAACTTAGAATTCACTGTATCACAATTCCAGTGGGTCAGAAGTTTACATTCACTAAGATTACTGTGCCTTTAAACAGCTTGGAAAATTCCAGAAAATTATGTCATGGATTTAAAAGCTTCTGAGTCAATTGGAGGTGTACCTGTGGATGTATTTCAAGGCCAACCTTCAAACTCAGTGTCTCTTTGCTTGACATCATGGGACAATAAAAATAAACAAGTATAAACACCAGGCGACCACACAGCCGTCATACCGCTCAGGAAGGAGACGCCTTCTGTCTCCTAGAGATGAATGTACTTTGGTGCGAAAAGTGCAAATAAATCCCAGAACAACAGCAAAGAACCCTGTGAAGATGCTGGAGGAAACAGGTACAAAGTATCTATATCCACAGTAAAACGAGTCCTATATCGACATAACCTGAAAGGCCGCTCAGCAAAGAAGAAGCCACTGCTCCAAAACTGCCATAAAAAGTCAGACTACGGTTTGCAACTGCACATGGGGACAAAGATCGTACTTTTTGGAGAAATGTCCTCTTGTCTGAAGAAACAAAAATAAAACTGTTTGGCCATAATGACCATCTTTATGTTTGGAGGAAAACGGGGGAGGCTTGCAAGCCGAAGAACACCATCCCAACCGTGAAGCACGGGGGTGGCAGCATCATGTTGTGGGGGTGCTTTGCTGCAGGAGAGACTGGTGCACTTCACAAATAGATGGCATCATGAGGAGGAAAATTATTTGGATATTTTAAAGCAACATCTCAAGACATCAGTCAGGAAGTTAAAGCTTGGTTGCAAATGGGTCTTCAAAATGGACATTGACCTGAAGCATACTTCCAAAGTTGTGGCAAAATGGCTTAAGGACAACAAAGTCAAGGTATTAAAGTGGCCATCACAAAGCCCTGACCTCAATCCTATAGAAAATTTGTGGGCAGAACTGAAAAAGAGTGGGCGAGCAAAGAGGCCTACAAACCTGACTCAGCTACACCAGCTCTGTTTGGAGGAATCGGACAAAATTCACCCAACTTATTGTGGGAAGCTTGTGGAAGGCTACCCAAAACATTTGACCCAATTAAACTATTTAAAGGCAATGCTACCAAATACTAATTGAGTGGATGTAAACTTCTGACCCACTAGGAATGTGATGAAAGAAATAAACCATTCTCTCTACTATCATTCTAAAATGTCACATTCTGAAAATAAAGTGGTGATCCTAACTGACCTAAGACAGGGTATTTCTCCTAGGATTAAATGTCCGGAATTGTGAAAAACTGAGTTTAAATGTATTCGGCTCAGGTGTATGTAAACTTCCGACTTCAACTGTATATACTACAGCTCTTTAAGCCTGTGTTTAGCTGAGGGAGCCATATGATGTACGAAGAGCAATGAGCATTTTGGGAAGATAAACTGTGTAAGGGAAAAGGGGAGTCTGCTTATGGCTTTATGGCAATAACATTTCATTTGAGTTTTTTTGGGGGCCAAAAGAGTTAGATGCTAGGCCCCAGGAGGCTCAGATAAGCTCAGGCTCAGAGAGAAACTCCTCTGGCTCTGGACTGACGCAGTGTGCTGAATAATAACACATTAACAGGCGACGTGTACTCAATTTTGGGGCTGTATTAATAGGCTGTGAACACAATTTAAGGGAGGTGACATAAAATACATGCTCTGAGGATGTGGACATACCATATAAATAGAATGAATAAAATGGGTTTAGAATTTATAACCTGGGCAATTTGGCTGGCAAACTCATGGGTACACTCATGCCTGGTATTGTGATGTAGTAATTTCCATGGTAATGTAAAATGTTCATTCTATGATGTTAACTGTGGCACGTTCAACACGGGGAATAGTTCGCACATGTTTGCTAATGTTAGTTTCCTAACGTTAGCAAACAAGTGTGTAGCAAACTTTGAAAAAAAAAAAAAAAACAACAGTCCGAAAAGGTTGCGAGCGGTGAACAGAAAATGGTTTTCACTGGGATTGGATTCAAGGAAGTCGATATTGTTTACAAATGTATTGAAGAGCTAAATGATGTGGCTCATGCAATGGAATGCATTTGTTGTAATGTCAGTTGAGTTAAATCAACAAATCACAGCACATATCGATGGGTACATTTCCTGCTTTTGCTTCTTGCTTTGCTCCTATGGGTACTTGCAATCGCACCCAATCCAATCGTTATGCCATAATTTACTTGAATGGGGATGCACATTCTGTTCATTTTATTTATATAAAACATACACTGCAGATGCCAAACAATCTCAATGCACTACGTTAGAATAATGTACTAGTCTAGGGGTAAAATCTGGGGATATTTGGGTATTTATTGGGGAGAGGCTAGGGGTTATCTATGTCAGTAATGTCCTTGATGTGTGTGTGTGTATGTGTGTGTGTGTGTGTGTGTGTGTGTGTGTGTGTGTGTGTGTGTGTGTGTGTGTGTGTGTGTGTGTGTGTGTGTGTGTGTGTGTGTGTGTGTGTGTGTGTGTGTGTGTGTGTGTGCGTGTGTGTGTGTAATCCTGCCTGTGTCTAATGGGCTCTGTGGAGTGGAACAGGGAGGGGGCTTAATGCGTCTGCTTAGCTGCCCAGTGGAACGCCTGTCAGCAGAGACAGATTAGGATCAGAGACGAGTCTGAGGAGAAGCTTCTTTAATAATGACTTTCAGAGGCTCTCTGCCCTCCGAAAGGTGCATGTGTCTGTGTTTGTGACGCATCCCGGGCTCCTTAAATTGAATCATCTCTGATAGCAGAGCAAAGAGTCTGAATATGACTGACTGTCTGGAACGTCTCATAGATAATAGAATAATTAATAAATAATTTCAATAATTGCCTTGCTAAAATATTAGAATGCTTGATAAATTCTCAGCTAAGATCTTTCTTATCTTTAAAATGTAATTTAAATGTACATCAGTCTGGTTTTAGACCAGATCATAGCGCTACCTCTGCTGCATCCCTAGCTATAAATTATCTGGTTAACTGTATGGATTAAAGGCAACATTGTGCTGCCCTCTTCATTGCCCTGTCAAAGGCTTTCCATACTGCTAATTCAGAGGCTTTCCTCAATTGACCTGGACCAGGCTGCATGGAAATGATTTAAAAATGACTTGACAGATAGAACTCAATGTGTATCTACTGATGGTGTTAAATCATCTTTCCTGTACATTACGAAAGGTGCCCATTCTTGGTCCTGTACTTTTTACTGTTTACAGGACCGGTGTCCCTTCCACGGGACGGTTGAGCTAACATAGGCTAATGCAATTAGCATGAAGTTGTAAGTAACAAGAACATTTCCCAGGACATAGACATATCTGATAATGGCAGAAAGCTTAAATTCTTGTTAATCTAACTGCACTGTCCAAATTACATTAGCTATTACAGTGAAAAAATACCATGCTATTGTTTGAGGAGAGTGCACAGTTATGAACTTGAAAAGTTATTAATAAACAAATTAGGCACGTTTGGGCAGCCTTGATACAAAATGTTGGTTCATTGGAACAGTCTAAAACTTTGCACATGCACTGCTGCCATCTAGTGGACAACATCTAAATTGCACCTGGGCTGGAATAATACATTATGGCCTCTCTCTTGCATTTCAAAGATGATGGTACAAAAAAAACGGTTTTTTTTTTCTTTGTATTATCTTTTACCAGATGTAATGTGTTATATTCTTCTACATTCCTTTCACATTTCCACAAACTTCAAAGTGTTTCCTTTCAAAAGGTACCAAGAATATGCATACCCTTGCTTCAAGGCCTGAGCCACAGGCAGTTAGGTTTGGGTATGACATTTCAGGCAAAAATTGAAAAAAAAGAGGTTTTAACAATATTGACTTGTCTGTAAAAACATTTTTACCTGCACTTGTATGCCAATGATACATTTGTGTGTGCTATTTCCCCCTCGGTTGACCAGGCTCTACTGATGATTTCAGCATATGTACATTGTGTTTTAAATAGCATATTGATGAGTTAATTAAGACGCTCAGCTTAAAAATGTGCTTCTTCTATAGAAATAGGTCCTGACTCTCACTAAATAGTAGGAAGCAGATTATTCTGTTAACGTTCCTATCGGTCCTAGACTATGGTAACATCTAGATGTGAAAGCAGCTGCAGCAGCAGCTGAGGCTCACTCACTGACAGGGCTGAATTAATATCATAGAGGCTCACTGACTGACAGGGCTGCAGTGATGTCATAGAGGCTCACTGACTGACAGGGCTGCAGTGATGTCATAGAGGTTCACTGAATGACAAGGCTGAATTGATGTCATAGAGGCTCACTGACTGACAGGGCTGTGCTGATGTCATAGAGGTTCACTGAATGACAAGGCTGAATTGATGTCATAGAGGCTCACTGACTGACAGGGCTGCGTTGATGTCATAGAGGTTCACTGAATGACAAGGCTGAATTGATGTCATAGAGGCTCACTGACTGAGAGGGCTGCAGTGATGTCATGGAGGAGAGGAAGTAATGCATATTGCCTGTCAGAAGCTAAATGTTTGTTATAATTCTAATTTCGAGGCTCCACATGTTGTCATGGAAAATATGAACATTATTTCCAACAACTAACTCCGCTGCACATTGAGCGTTGAGATTGCCGAAAGGCCAGTCTCTTTGGCAAAAGGAGTGACAAGGAGTGGATTGTTAGCTAAAAATGCATCTAGGGCAGGAGTGAGGTACAGGAGAGGTTCCGTAAAAAGGGAAAATATACATATTTTATTTATGTTTTAGATTTAAAATGAGGAGAATACCTTCTTTCTAATGATGTCAACTTTATTTCTCAACTCCTAATAGCAAATTACACTTACAAGAGCCAATTACACTCACTGGAGTATCTGATAAAGGCTTTGAAAAGTGCCACTGGTTGCTGGTAAGCTTTTATTTCTGAGTTTACCGTTCTAGCTACAGTTGAAGTTGGAAGTTTACAATCAACTTAGCCAAATACATTTAAACTCAGTTTTTCACAATTCCGGACATTTAATCAAATAAAAATTCCCAGTTAGGATCACCACTTTATTTTAAGAATGTGAAATGTCAGAATAATAGTAGAGAGAATGATTATTTTCAGCTTTTATTTATTTCATCACATTCCCAGTGGGTCAGAAGTTTACATACACTCAATTAGTATTTGGTAGCATTGCCTTTAAATTGTTTAACTTGGGTCAAATGTTTTGGTTAGCCTTCCACAAGCTTCCCAAAATACATTGGGTGAATTTTGGCCCATTCCTCCTGATAGTGCTGGTGTAACTGAGTCAGGTTTGTAGGCCTCCTTGATCGCACACGTTTTTTCAGTTCTTCCCATAACATTTCTATAGGATTGAGGTCAGAACTTTGTGATGGCCACTCCAATACCTTGACTTTGTTGTCCTTAAGCCATTTTTACACAACTTTGGAAGTGTCCTTGGGGTCATTGTCCATTTGGAAGACCCATTTGCGACCAAGCTTTAACTTCCTGACTGATGTCTTGAGATGTTGCTTCTCATAATGCCATCTATTTTGTGAAGTTAACCAGTCCATCCTGCAGCAAAGCACCACCACAACATGATGCTGCCATCTCCTTGCTTCACGGTTGGGATGGGGTTCTTCAGCTTGCAAGCTTCCCCCTTTTTCCTCCAAACATAATGATGGTCATTTCTCAAAAAAAGTACGATCTTTGTCCCCATGTGCAGTTGCAAAATGTAGTCTGGCTTTTTTTATGGTGGTTTTGGTGCAGTGGCTTCTTCCTTGCTCTGCGGCCTTTCAGGTTATGTTGATATAGGACACATTTTACTTTGGATATAGATACTTTGTACCTTTTTCCTCCAGCATCTTCTCAAGGTCCTTTGCTGTTGTTCTGGGATTAACTTGCACTTTTTGCACCAAAGTATGTTCATCTCTAGGAGACAGAACGCGTCTCCTTCCTTAGCGGTATGACGGCTGTGTGGTCCCATGGTGTTTATCCTTGCGTACTATTGTTTGTACAGATGAAAGGGGTGCCTTCAGGCGTTTGGAAATTTCTCCCAAGGATGAACCAGAATTAGGGAGGTCTACAATTTTTTTTCTGAGGTCTTGGCTGATTTCTTTTGATTTTACCATGATGTCAAGCAAAGAGGCACTGAGTTTGAAGGTAGGCCTTGAAATACATCCACAGGTACACTTCCAATTGACTCAAATGTCAATTAGCCTATCAGAATCTTCTAAAGACATGACATAATTTTCTGGAATTTTCCAATCTGTTTAAAGGCACAGTCATCTATTGTATGTAAACTTCTGACCCACTGGAATTGATATAAGTGAAATAATCTGTCTGTAAATAGTTATTGGAAAAAGGACTTATGTCATGGACAAATTAGATGTCCTAACCGACTTGCCAAAACTATAGTTTGTTAGCAAGAAGTTTGTGTAGTGGTTTAAAAACTAGTTTTTACCCATCCATTTAGCGGAATCATTTTCATCAACACCCTCTGAATTGCAGCACGCCAAATTCAAATTAAATTACTAAAAATATAAAATGTTCATGAAATCAAAAGTGCAATATAGCAAAACACAGCTTGGCTTGTTGTTAATCCACCTGGCGTGTCATATTTCAATACAGGTTTTCGGCGAAAGCATATCAACCGTTTATGTAAGAACATCTCTCTCAGTAGACAAAATATTACAAACACTAGCAGCCAAGTAGATTGGTCACGAAAGTCAGAAAAGCAATAGCTTAAATCGCTTACCTCTGATGATCTTCAGATGTTTGCACTCGCGAGACTCCCAGTTACACAATAAATGTTCCTTTTGTTCCATAAAGATTATTCGATTTTTATATCCAAAATACCTCCATTTGTTTGGCGCTTTATGTTCAGAAATCCACAGGCTTGAGCGGTCACGACATCGCAGACGAAAATTCCAATACTATCCGTAATGTCCACAGAAACATGTCAAACGTTTTTTATAATCAATCCTCAGACTGTTTTTAAAATATATAATCGATAATAACAACCTGGACTGTCGCTTTTTCAATAGGAGAGTGAGAGACAATGGCTGCACAACTCTGTTGCGCAAGCAAAACTCTGCGAACACCCAGCTATCCACTGACGCAAAGTTATCTTTCTCGCTCATTTTTCAAAATAAAAGCCTGAAACTAAGTCTAAAGACTGTTGACACCTTGAGGAAGCCATAGGAAAATGAATCTGGTTGATATCCCTTTAAATGGAGGCAAGGCATCCAATGGAACAGAGAGCTTTCAAGAAAAACAGCACTTCCTGGTTTGATTTTCCTCAGGTTTAGCCTGCAATATCAGTTCTGTTATACTCACAGACAATATTTTGACAGTTTTGGAAACTTTAGAGTGTTTTCTATCCTGATCTGACAATTATATGCATATTCTAGTTTCTGAGCCTGAGAAATAGGCAGTTTCAAATGGGTACGTTTTTTAGGCAAAAACGAAAATCCTGCCCCCTACACTCAAGAAGTTAATAACTCCAACCTAAGTGTATGTAAACTTCAGACTTCAACTGTAATAGGCTTTTTTAGAGTTTACACTTCCTCTTCCAAATGTAATGTTGGGAGGTCAACATAATTGAAAACGATCTCCCAAATGTATTCATTTTAAATGTTGATTACTTGTCCTCTATTACCATTCACCTGATGATAAGACGAGACGTGGGAGAAAACAAATCCCTGGGTCGCCAGTTTCCCTCGGAAGGGGTCCCTGGGTCGCCAGTTTGCCTCGGCTGGGGTCCCTGGGTCACCACAATCCTGTCACGGCGCTTTGAGGACAATTCCTTCGACCTCATGGCTTGGTTCTCGCTCTGACATGCACTGTCAACTGTGGGACCGTATACAGGCATGTGTGTGCCAATTCTAGAAAAACTTAACAAAATGTGGAAAAGTCAAGGTGTCTAAATACTTTCTGAATGAGAGAGAGAAGAGAGAGAAGAGAGAGAGAGAGAGAGAGAGAGAGAGAGAGAGAGAGAGAGAGAGAGAGAGAGAGAGAGAGAGAGAGAGAGAGAGAGAGAGAGAGAGAGAGAGAGAGAGAGAGAGAGAGAGAGAGAGAGAGAGAGAGAGAGAGAGAGAGAGAGAGAGAGAGAGAGAGACACACACACACACACAGACACCAGGGTACCAATCAGTCCGAGTACACAGCAATGTCACGAGCCAATTCTCCCCGGGTGACATTCTGGTCTCCATGGATTCTGGTCTCCTCCCCTTCCTCTGGTCTCCACGGATACCAGGTCCTGTAACCGAGGGAAGCACATCATACACTGACATGGGCTCAGTGGACTTCTGCCAAAATGCTTTCATCCATCCCCATTAATCGAATCTACCTAATCTAAACCCAATCTCTATCTAATCTATATCCCATCACTATCTAATCTACATCCCATCTCTATGTAATATATAATCCATTATTGTAATCTATAACCCATCTATATAATCTATACCAAATCTATCTAATCTATACCCATCTCTATCTAATCTACAATCCATCTATGTAATCTATATCCCATCTCTACCTAATCTACAATCCATCTATCTAATCTACATCCCATCTCTATCTAATATATAATCCATTATTGTAATCTATAACCCATCTATATAATCTATACCAAATCTATCTAATCTAAATCCCATCTCTATCTAATCCAGAGCCCATCGATCAAATCTATAACCCATCTATCTAATCTATAACCCATCTATGTAATCTATATCCCATCTCTATCTAATCTACAATCCATCTATCTAATCTACATCCCATCTCTATCTAATATATAATCCATTATTGTAATCTATAACCCATCTATATAATCTATACCAAATCTATCTAATCTATATCCCATCTCTATCTAATCCAGAGCCCATCGATCAAATCTATAACCCATCTATCTAATCTATAACCCATCTATCTAATCTATATCCCATCTCTATCTAATCTACAATCCATATATCTAATCTACATTCCATCTATATCTAATATATAATCCATTATTGTAATCTATAACCCATCTATATAATCTATACCAAATCTTTCTAATCTATACCCATCACTAGCTAATCTATATTCCATCACTATCTAATCTATACCACATCGCTATCTAATTTCTATCCCATCTCTATCTAATATATAACCCATCAATCTAATATATACCTCATCTATTTTATCTATATCCCATCTCTATCTAATCTATACCCATCTCAATCTAATCTATATCCTATCTCTATGTAATTCATAACCCATCTATCTAATCAATATCCTATCGTCTATTTTATCTATATCCCATCTCTATCTAATCTACACCCATCTCAATCTAATCTACCTCCCATCTCTATCTATATAGGATATTGATTAGATAGATGGGTTATGAATTAAATAGAGATAGGATATAGATTCAATTGATATCCCTATCTAATCTATATCCCATCTCTATCCAATCCATATCCCATCTTCATCTAATCTATACCCCCATCTATCTAATCTATACCCCATCTATCTAATCTATACACCATCTCCATTTTATCTATATCCCATCTCTATCTAATCTATAACCCATCTATTTAATCTATGCCCCATCGATCTCATCTATATCCCATCTATCTAATCTATATCCCATCTCTATATAATCTATATCCCATCTCTATCTAATCTATACGCCATCTATCTAATCTATAGCCCATCTCTTTCTAATCTATATCCCGTCTATCTAATCTATAAACCATCTCTATCTAATCTATATCTCATCTATATCTAATCTATACCCCATATATCTAATCTATCCCCCATGTATCTAATCTATATCCTATCTATCTAATCTATACACCATCTCTATCTAATCTATATCCAATCTCCCCATCTAATCTATATCCAATCTCCATCTAATTGATTCCCCATCTATATAATCTATACCCCATCCATCTAATCTATATCCCGTCTATCTAATCTATACACCATCTCTATCTAATCTATACCTCATCTCTATGTAATCTATACCCCATATATCTAATCTATACCTCATCTCTATGTCATCTATACCTCATCTCTATGTCATCTATACCCCATGTATCTAATCTATACCCCATCTCCATGTCATCTATATCCCATATATCTAATCTATACACCATCTCTATCTAATCTATACCTCATCTCTATGTCATCTATACCCCATATATCTAATCTATCTTCAATCTACCTAATCAACACCCCATCTCTTTCTAATCTTTTCCCCATCTATATAATCTATACCCCATCCATCTAATCTATACCTCATCTATCTAATCTATACCCCAACAATCTAATCTATATCACACTTCTATCTATAGCCCATCTCCATCTAATCTATATCACACCTCTATCTAATCTATACCCCATCTATCTAATCCAAACACAACCTCTATTTAATCTATACCCCATCTGTCTAATCTACACCCCATCTCTAGCTAATCTATACCCCGTCTCTATCTAATCTATATCCCATTTCTACCTAATCTCAATCTGATCTATACTACATCTATCTAATCTATATCCCATCTATCTAACTTTATTCCATCTATTTAATCTATATCCCATGATCTTATCTATATCCCATCTATTTAATCTATATCCCATGATCTAATCTATATCCCATCTATTTAATCTATATCCCATCTATTTAATCTATATCCCATGATCTAATCTATATCCCATCTATCTAATCTATATCCCATCTATTTAATCTATATCCCATCTATTTAATCTATATCCCATCTATTTAATCTATATCCCATGATCTAATCTATATCCCATCTATTTAATCTATATCCCATCTATTTAATCTATATCCCATCTATCTAATCTATATCCCATCTATTTAATCTATATCCCATCTATTTAATCTATATCCCATCTATTTAATCTATATCCCATCTATTTAATCTATATCCCATCTATTTAATCTATATCCCATCTATTTAATCTATATCCCATCTATTTAATCTATATCCCATCTATTTAATCTATATCCCATCTATTTAATCTATATCCCATCTATTTAATCTATATCCCATCTATTTAATCTATATCCCATCTATTTAATCTATATCCCATCTATTTAATCTATATCCCATGATCTAATCTATATCCCATCTATTTAATCTATATCCCATCTATTTAATCTATATCCCATCTATTTAATCTATATCCCATCTATTTAATCTATATCCCATCTATTTAATCTATATCCCATCTATTTAATCTATATCCCATGATCTAATCTATATCCCATCTATTTAATCTATATCCCATCTATTTAATCTATATCCCATCTATTTAATCTATATCCCATGATCTAATCTATATCCCATCTATTTAATCTATATCCCATCTATTTAATCTATATCCCATCTATTTAATCTATATCCCATCTATTTAATCTATATCCCATCTATTTAATCTATATCCCATCTATTTAATCTATATCCCATGATCTAATCTATATCCCATCTATTTAATCTATATCCCATCTATTTAATCTATATCCCATGATCTAATCTATATCCCATCTATCTAATCTATATCCCATCTATTTAATCTATATCCCATCTATTTAATCTATATCCCATCTATTTAATCTATATCCCATCTATTTAATCTATATCCCATGATCTAATCTATATCCCATCTATTTAATCTATATCCCATCTATTTAATCTATATCCCATGATCTAATCTATATCCCATCTATTTAATCTATATCCCATCTATTTAATCTATATCCCATCTATTTAATCTATATCCCATCTATTTAATCTATATCCCATCTATTTAATCTATATCCCATGATCTAATCTATATCCCATCTATTTAATCTATATCCCATCTATTTAATCTATATCCCATCTATTTAATCTATATCCCATGATCTAATCTATATCCCATCTATTTAATCTATATCCCATGATCTAATCTATATCCCATCTATTTAATCTATATCCCATCTATCTAATCTATATCCCATCTATTTAATCATTATCCCATTATCTAATCTATACCCCAACTCTATATCTCGGCTGGGGTGCAGGGGTCATACATTTTCATCGGCGGGGGTCCCTGGGTCGCCAGAGTACCTCGGCAGGGGATCCTGGGCATGACATTTAGGGGTCTCGGAGGAACATCTTCACATTTAATTAGTCTCCTTGACATCCTTGAAACCTCTTTCTTTGACAAACAGACTGCTTCAAATTCCCTTATCTACGTGTCCTTGGCCAGGGTTGGGTGTGGAGGAGGCGTGTGTGTGTGCCTGCACATTTCTCAATGTGTATATGTGTATGTGTATGTCTCAGGTTTGAGGATGCGTGTCTATCTGTGCTATCTACAGAGTCTCAGGTTGATGCGGTTGAGGTGTAACATGAACTCAGCCAGGCAGATGAGAGCCAGCTGAACATTTTCCTGAAGGTCCAGAGAAGGAGTGTATGTGTTCCAGACAGTTCCTGGTGGGAAGAGGGGGGTTAGAGTCAGAGAGGGAGTGTGTGTGTTCCAGACAGTTCCTGGTGGGAAGAGGGGGGTTAGAGTCAGAGAGGGAGTGTGTGTGTTCCAGACAGTTCCTGGTGGGAAGAGGGGGGTTAGAGTCAGAGAGGGAGTGTGTGTGTTCCAGACAGTTCCTGGTGGGGAGAGGGGGGTTAGAGTCAGAGAGGGAGTGTGTGTGTTCCAGACAGTTCCTGGTGGGAAGAGGGGGGTTAGAGTCAGAGAAGTAGTGTGTGTGTTCCAGACAATTCCTGGTGGGGAGAGGGGGGTTAGAGTCAGAGAGGGAGTGTGTGTGTTCCAGACAGTTCCTGGTGGGGAGAGGGGGGTTAGAGTCAGAGAGGGAGTGTGTGTGTTCCAGACAGTTCCTGGTGGGGAGAGGGGGGTTAGAGTCAGAGAGGTAGCGTGTGTGTTCCAGACAGTACCTGGTGGGGACAGGGGGTTAGAGTCAGAGAGGGAGTGTGTGTGTTCCAGACAGTTCCTGGTGGGGACGGAGGGTTAGAGTCAGAGAGGGAGTGTGTGTGTTCCAGACAGTTCCTGGTGGGGACAGGGGGTTAGAGTCAGAGAGGGAGTGTGTGTGTTCCAGACAGTTCCTGGTGGGGAGAGGGGGGTTAGAGTCAGAGAGGTAGTGTGTGTGTTCCAGACAGTTCCTGGTGGGGACAGGGGGTTAGAGTCAGAGAGGGAGTGTGTGTGTTCCAGACAGTTCCTGGTGGGGAGAGGGGGGTTAGAGTCAGAGAGGTAGTGTGTGTGTTCCAGACAGTTCCTGGTGGGGAGAGGGGGGTTAGAGTCAGAGAGGGAGTGTGTGTGTTCCAGACAGTTCCTGGTGGGGAGAGGGGGGTTAGAGTCAGAGATGGAGTGTGTGTGTTCCAGACAGTTCCTGGTGGGGAGAGGGGGGTTAGAGTCAGAGAGGGAGTGTGTGTGTTCCAGACAGTTTCTGGTGGGAAGAGGGGGGTTAGAGTCAGAGAAGTAGTGTGTGTGTTCCAGACAGTTCCTGGTGGGGAGAGGGGGGTTAGAGTCAGAGAGGGAGTGTGTGTGTTCCAGACAGTTCCTGGTGGGGAGAGGGGGGTTAGAGTCAGAGAGGGAGTGTGTGTGTTCCAGACAGTTCCTGGTGGGGAGAGGGGGGTTAGAGTCAGAGAGGAAGCGTGTGTGTTCCAGACAGTACCTGGTGGGGACAGGGGGTTAGAGTCAGAGAGGGAGTGTGTGTGTTCCAGACAGTTCCTGGTGGGGACAGAGGGTTAGAGTCAGAGAGGGAGTGTGTGTGTTCCAGACAGTTCCTGGTGGGGACAGGGGGTTAGAGTCAGAGAGGGAGTGTGTGTGTTCCAGACAGTTCCTGGTGGGGAGAGGGGGGTTAGAGTCAGAGAGGTAGTGTGTGTGTTCCAGACAGTACCTGGTGGGGACAGGGGGTTAGAGTCAGAGAGGGAGTGTGTGTGTTCCAGACAGTTCCTGGTGGGAAGAGGGGGGTTAGAGTCAGAGAGGTAGTGTGTGTGTTCCAGACAGTTCCTGGTGGGGAGAGGGGGGTTAGAGTCAGAGAGGTAGCGTGTGTGTTCCAGACAGTACCTGGTGGGGACAGGGGGTTAGAGTCAGAGAGGGAGCGTGTGTGTTCCAGACAGTTCCTGGTGGGGACAGGGGGTTAGAGTCAAAGAGGGAGTGTGTGTGTTCCAGACAGTTCCTGGTGGGGACAGGGGGTTAGAGTCAAAGAGGGAGTGTGTGTGTTCCAGACAGTTCCTCGTGGGGACAGGGGGTTAGAGTCAGAGAGATTTAGTGTGTGTTCCAGACAGTACCTGGTGGGGACAGGGGGTTAGGAACAAAGAGGTAGTGTGTGTGTTCCTGACAGTTCCTGGTGGGGACAGAGGGTTATAGTCAGAGAGGGAGTGTGTGTGTTCCAGACAGTACCAAAGGGGACAGGGGGTTAGAGTCAGAGAGGGAGTGTGTGTGTTCCAGACAGTTCCTGGTGGGGACAGGGGGTTAGAGTCAGAGAGGGAGTGTGTGTGTTCCAGACAGTACCTGTTGGGGACAGGGGGTTAGAGTCAGAGAGGGAGTGTGTGTGTTCCAGACAGTTCCTGGTGGGGAGAGAGGGGTTAGAGTCAGAGAGGGAGTGTGTGTGTTCCAGACAGTACCTGGTGAGGACATGGGGTTAGAGTCAGAGAGGCAGTGTGTGTGTTCCAGACAGTACCTGGTGGGGACAGGGGGGTTAGAGTCAGAGAGGCAGTGTGTGTGTTCCAGACAGTACCTGGTGGGGACAGGGGGTTAGAGTCAGAGATGGAGTGTGTGTGTTCCAGACAGTTCCTGGTGGGGAGAGGGGGGTTAGAGTCAGAGAGGTAGTGTGTGTTCCAGACAGTACCTGGTGGGGACAGGGGGTTAGAGTCAGAGAGGTAGCGTGTGTGTTCCAGACAGTACCTGGTGGGGAGAGGGGGGTTAGAGTCAGAGAGGTAGCGTGTGTGTTCCAGACAGTTCCTGGTGGGGAGAGGGGGGTTAGAGTCAGAGAGGGAGTGTGTGTGTTCCAGACAGTTCCTGGTGGGGACAGAGGGGGGTTAGAGTCAGAGAGGGAGTGTGTGTGTTCCAGACAGTTCCTGGTGGGTAGATGGGGGTTAGAGTCAGAGAGGTAGTGTGTGTGTGTTCCAGACAGTACCTGGTGGGGACAGGGGGTTAGAGTCAGAGAGGCAGTGTGTGTGTTCCAGACAGTACCTGGTGGGGACAGGGGGGTTAGAGTCAGAGAGGCAGTGTGTGTGTTCCAGACAGTACCTGGTGGGGACAGGGGGTTAGAGTCAGAGATGGAGTGTGTGTGTTCCAGACAGTTCCTGGTGGGGAGAGGGGGGTTAGAGTCAGAGAGGTAGTGTGTGTTCCAGACAGTACCTGGTGGGGACAGGGGGTTAGAGTCAGAGAGGTAGCGTGTGTGTTCCAGACAGTACCTGGTGGGGAGAGGGGGGTTAGAGTCAGAGCGGTAGCGTGTGTGTTCCAGACAGTTCCTGGTGGGGAGAGGGGGGTTAGAGTCAGAGAGGGAGTGTGTGTGTTCCAGACAGTTCCTGGTGGGGACAGAGGGGGGTTAGAGTCAGAGAGGGAGTGTGTGTGTTCCAGACAGTTCCTGGTGGGTAGATGGGGGTTAGAGTCAGAGAGGTAGTGTGTGTGTGTTCCAGACAGTACCTGGTGGGGACAGGGGGTTAGAGTCAGAGAGGGAGTGTGTTTGTTCCAGACAGTTCCTGGTGGGGACAGGGGGTTAGAGTCAGAGAGGGAGTGTGTGTGTTCCAGACAGTTCCTGGTGGGGACTGGGGGTTAGAGTCAGAGAGGTATTGTGTGTGTTCCAGACAGTACCTGGTGGGGAGAGGGGGGTTAGAGTCAGAGAGGTAGTGTGTGTGTTCCAGACAGTTCCTGGTGGGGAGAGGGGCGTTAGAGTCAGAGAGGGAGTGTGTGTGTTCCAGACAGTACCAAAGGGGACAGGGGGTTAGAGTCAGAGAGTGAGTGTGTGTGTTCCAGACAGTACCTGGTGGGGACAGGGGGTTAGAATCAGAGAGGGAGTGTGTGTGCTGCTGGACTGAACTGTAGCCAGGTGGTCTTTTTTTTTTGTGTGTGTGTGTGTGTGTGTGTGTGTGTGTGTGTGTGTGTGTGTGTGTGTGTGTGTGTGTGTGTGTGTGTGTGTGTGTGTGTGTGTGTGTGTGTGTGTCCATGCGTATGTTCCAGCACCTGGTGGCTGGTCTGTGTGCCCCTGGCCTGTACAGCAGCCAGACGATCGTAGTAGCGTGAGATGGGGTTATCTTGCTTGATGCCCTTCTTGGACAAGCGTGGCTTATAGATCTCAACTAGAGACAGAGAGGATGGGATGTCCTCTACCAGACGCATCTGAGCAGACAGCTACCACCCTGGGGACTGGAGGGAGGGAGGGAGATGGGGGTAGGGAAGGCTGGAGGGAAAGTAAGCACAATTGAATAACATGGTAAACTGATTACACACCTCAATACACTGTATACAACCTAACCTTGGTGGACTAGAGGGAGAGGGAGAGGGAGAGAGAGAGGGAGCTAGAGCTACAGCAGTAAGACACCTCAATAGAACAGCTACACCTTCATTTTTAGAGACATAACAACAAGGTTAACTATCATATCCAACAGGTCTACCTATCAAGCCTAACTTCAGATTTCTCAATACAGTACAAGAGGTTTAGTGCTCCTGTCGGCCATGATGTAACAGTAGAGTTGATTCCCACACACCTAGTTTTCATTCCCTCATTAGGTGTTGTGTATTTAACCCTCTGTTCCACCCATGTCTTTGTGCGGAATTGTTTGTTGTAAGTGCTTGTGCACTTTGTTGTCTGGTGCGCGACGGGTTATTTACCCATACCTTGTTATTCTGTATATTAAGCTGCTTCGGTTATTACGCCGGTACTGTTCCGTCTGACTTCTCTGCCACCAGTTACGCACCCCTTGCAATATCCCATCTATCTAACCTATATCCCATCTTTATCTAAGCTATATACCATCTCTATGTAATCTATATCCCATCTCTATCTAACCTATATCCCATTTCTATCTAACCTATATCCCATCTTTATCTAAGCTATATACCATCTCTATCTAACCTATATCCCATCTCTATCTAACCTATATCCCATTTCTATCTAACCTATATCCCATCTTTATCTAAGCTATATACCATCTCTATCTAACCTATATCCCATCTCTATCTAACCTACATCCCATCTCTATCTAACCTATATCCCATCAGGGGCGGCATGGTAGCCTATTGGTTAGAGCGTTGGACTATGTAACCGGAAGGTTGCAAGTTCAAACCCTTGAGCTGACAAGGTACAAATCTGTCGTTCTGCCCCTGACCAGGCACTTAACCCACTGTTCCTAGGCCGTCATTGAAAATAAGAATTTGTTCTTAACTGACTTGCCTAGTTAAATAAAGGTAAAATCTTTATCTAAGCTATATACCATCTCTATGTAATCTATATCCCATTTCTATCTAACCTACAGTGCCTTGCGAAAGTATTCGGCCCCCTTGAACTTTGCGACCTTTTGCCACATTTCAGGCTTCAAACATAAAGATTTAAAACTGTATTTTTTTGTGAAGAATCAACAACAAGTGGGACACAATCATGAAGTGGAACGACATTTATTGGATATTTCAAACTTTTTTAACAAATCAAAAACTGAAAAATTGGGCGTGCAAAATTATTCAGCCCCCTTAAGTTAATACTTTGTAGCGCCACCTTTTGCTGCGATTACAGCTGTAAGTCGCTTGGGGTATGTCTCTATCAGTTTTGCACATCGAGAGACTGACATTTTTTCCCATTCCTCCTTGCAAAACAGCTCGAGCTCAGTGAGGTTGGATGGAGAGCATTTGTGAACAGCAGTTTTCAGTTCTTTCCACAGATTCTCGATTGGATTCAGGTCTGGACTTTGATTTGGCATTCTAACACCTGGATATGTTTATTTTTTAACCATTCCATTGTAGATTTTGCTTTATGTTTTGGATCATTGTCTTGTTGGAAGACAAATCTCCGTCCCAGTCTCAGGTCTTTTGCAGACTCCATCAGGTTTTCTTCCAGAATGGTCCTGTATTTGGCTCCATCCATCTTCCCATCAATTTTAACCATCTTCCCTGTCCCTGCTGAAGAAAAGCAGGCCCAAACCATGATGCTGCCACCACCATGTTTGACAGTGGGGATGGTGTGTTCAGCTGTGTTGCTTTTATGCCAAACATAACATTTTGCATTGTTGCCAAAAAGTTCAATTTTGGTTTCATCAGACCAGAGCACCTTCTTCCACATGTTTGGTGTGTCTCCCAGGTGGCTTGTGGCAAACTTTAAACAACACTTTTTATGGATATCTTTAAGAAATGGCTTTCTTCTTGCTACTCTTCCATAAAGGCCAGATTTGTGCAATATACGACTGATTGTTGTCCTATGGACAGAGTCTCCCACCTCAGCTGTAGATCTCTGCAGTTCATCCAGAGTGATCATGGGCCTCTTGGCTGCATCTCTGATCAGTCTTCTCCTTGTATGAGCTGAAAGTTTAGAGGGACGGCCAGGTCTTGGTAGATTTGCAGTGGTCTGATACTCCTTCCATTTCAATATTATCGCTTGCACAGTGCTCCTTGGGATGTTTAAAGCTTGGGAAATCTTTTTGTATCCAAATCCGGCTTTAAACTTCTTCACAACAGTATCTCGGACCTGCCTGGTGTGTTCCTTGTTCTTCATGATGCTCTCTGCGCTTTTAACGGACCTCTGAGACTATCACAGTGCAGGTGCATTTATACGGAGACTTGATTACACACAGGTGGATTGTATTTATCATCATTAGTCATTTAGGTCAACATTGGATCATTCAGAGATCATCACTGAACTTCTGGAGAGAGTTTGCTGCACTGAAAGTAAAGGGGCTGAATAATTTTGCACGCCCAATTTTTCAGTTTTTGATTTGTTAAAAAAGTTTGAAATATCCAATAAAGGTCGTTCCACTTCATGATTGTGTCCCACTTGTTGTTGATTCTTCACAAAAAAATACAGTTTTATATCTTTGTTTGAAGCCTGAAATGTGGCAAAAGGTCGCAAAGTTCAAAGGGGCCGAATACTTTCGCAAGGCACTGTATATACCAAGTCTATATATTCTATATCCAATTTCTATCTAATCTATATCACATCTCTTTCTAATCTGTACCGTCTATCTAATCAAGCCTAACTTCCCATCTAACTATCCCATCTTTCTATAATCTGTAGCCCTATCTAATCTATATCCCATCTATCTAATCTATATCCTATCTAATCTATATCCCATCTGTCTAATCTATATCCCATTCATTTAATCTGTATCCCATCTTTCAAATCTATACCCCATCTATGTAATCTATATTCAATCTATATAATCTGTAGCCCCATCTATCTAATCTATACCGCATCTATCTAATCTATATCCAATTAATTGAATCTGTATCCCATCTTTCAAATCTATACCCCATCTATGTAATCTATATTCAATCTATATAATCTGTAGCCCCATCTATCTAATCTATACCCCATCTATCTAATCTATATCCAATTAATTTAATCTGTATCCCATCTTTCTAATCTATACCCCATCTATGTAATCTATATTCAAAATATATAATCTGTAGCCCCATCTGTCTAATCTATATCCCATTCATTTAATCTGTATCCCATCTTTCTAATCTATTCCATATCCTATATATTCTATATTCCATCTAACTAATCTATACCCCATCTATCTAATCTATATTTCATCTATCTAATCTATACCCCATCTATGTATTCATGTTACCAGATGAAATTGCTGTACAATATGATGCAGATTCAGCTGTCTTAAATCAGCACTGCAGAGTGTCCTCTGCTGTGCCTTGAATGTATTACTGTTGATGTTATCTGGAAATGTGCATGTACACCCTGGCCCATCTACAATTGCTAGCCCCAATTCTGACTTGTGCTCTGATATCTGCTTCACTGATTTCTGCTCTCGTAAAAGCCTGTTTTATTTTATTTAATTTTTTATTTTTATTTTTTTGCATGTTTTACCCCTTTTTCTCCCCAATTTCGTAGTATCCAATTGTTGTAGTAGCTACTATCTTGTCTCATCGCTACAACTCCCGTACGGGCTCGGGAGAGACGAAGGTTGAACGTCATGCGTCCTCCGATACACAACCAACCAAGCCGCTGCTTCTTTAACACAGCGCACATCCAACCCGGAAGCCAGCCGCACCAATGCGCCGGAGGAAACACCGTGCACCTGGCCACCTTGGGTAGCGTACACTGCGCCCAGCCCGCCACAGGAGTCGCTGGTGCGCGATGAGACAAGGACACCCCTACCGACCAAGCCCTCCCTAACCCGGGCGACGCTAGGCCAATTGTGCGTCGCCCCACGGACCTCCCGGTCGCGGCCGGTTACGACAGAGCCTGGGCGCGAACCCAGGACTCTGATGGCACAGCTGGCGCTGCAGTACAGCGCCCTTAACCACTGCGCCACCTGGGAGGCCCAAGCCTGGGTTTTCTGCACGTTAACATTAGAAGCTTATTGCCTAAAATGGATCAATTGAAAGTGTGGGTTCACAGCTCCAATCCAGATGTGTTGTCCATTACTGAGACGTGGTTAAGAAAGAGTGTTTTGAACACTGATGTTCACCTTTCCGGTTATAACCTTTTTCGGCAAGACAGATCTTCCAAAGGTGGTGGATTGGCAACCTTTACCAAGGATCACCTTCAGTGCTCGGTTGTCTCCACCAAGTCTGTCCCCAAACAATTTGATTTGCTGGTTTTAAGCATTAAACTTTCAGATAGCAATTTGTTGACTGTTGCTGGGTGTTATCGTCCTCCATCAGTATCGGCCTGTACCCTACCTGCCCTAAGCTAGATGCCCTCAATCTCACTCAAATCATCAAGGAACCCACCAGGTACAACCCTAACTCTGTAAACAAGGGCACCCTCATTGACGTCATCCTGACCAACTGGCCCTCCAAATACACCTCCGCTGTCTTCAACCAGGATCTCAGCGATCACTGCCTCATTGCCTGTATCCGCTATGGAGCCGCAGTCAAACGACCACCCCTCATCACTGTCAAACGCTCCCTAAAACACTTCTGTGAGCAGGCCTTTCTAATCGACCTGGCCCGGGTATCCTGGAAGGACATTGACCTCATCCCGTCAGTTGAGGATGCCTGGTCTTTCTTTAAAAGTAACTTCCTCACCATTTTAGATAAGCATGCTCCGTTCAAAAAATGCAGAACTAAGAACAGATATAGCCCCTGGTTCACTCCAGACCTGACTGCCCTCGACCAGCACAAAAACATCCTGTGGCGGACTGCACTAACATCGAACAGTCCCCGCGATATGCAACTGTTCAGGGAAGTCAGGAACCAATACACACAGTCAGTCAGGAAAGCTAAAGCCAACTTCTTCAGGCAGAAGTTTGCATCCTGTAGCTCCAACTCCAAAAAGTTCTGGGACACTGTGAAGTCCATGGAGAACAAGAGCACCTCCTCCCAGCTGCCCACTGCACTGAGGCTAGGTAACACGGTCACCACCGATAAATCCATGATTATCGAAAACTTCAACAAGCATTTCTCAACGGCTGGCCATGCCTTCCGCCTGGCTACTCCAACCTCGTCCAACAGCTCCCCCCCCCCCCCGCAGCTACTCGCCCAAGCCTCTCCAGGTTCTCCTTTACCCAAATCCAGATAGCAGATGTTCTGAAAGAGCTGCAAAACCTGGACCCGTACAAATCAGCTGGGCTTGACAATCTGGACCCTCTATTCCTGAAACTATCCGCCGCCATTGTCGCAACCCCTATTACCAGCCTGTTCAACCTCTCTTTCATATCATCTGAGATCCCCAAGGATTGGAAAGCTGCCGCAGTCATCCCCCTCTTCAAAGGGGGCGACACCCTGGACCCAAACTGTTACAGACCAATATCCATCCTGCCCTGCCTATCTAAGGTCTTCGAAAGCCAAGTCAACAAACAGATCACTGACCATCTTGAATCCCACCGTACCTTCTCCGCTGTGCAATCTGGTTTCCGAGCCGGTCACGGGTGTACCTCAGCCACGCTCAAGGTACTAAACGATATCATAACCGCCATCGATAAAAGACAGTACTGTGCAGCCGTCTTCATAGACCTTGCCAAGGCTTTCGACTCTGTCAATCACCGTATTCTTATCGGCAGACTCAGTAGCCTCGGTTTTTCGGATGACTGCCTTGCCTGGTTCACCAATTACTTTGCAGACAGAGTTCAGTGTGTCAAATCGGAGGGCATGCTGTCCGGTCCTCTGGCAGTCTCTATGGGGGTGCCACAGGGTTCAATTCTCGGGCCGACTCTTTTCTCTGTATATATCAATGATGTTTCTCATGCTGCGGGCGATTCCCTGATCCACCTCTACGCAGACGACACCATTCTATATACTTCCGGCCCGTCCTTGGACACTGTGCTATCTAACCTCCAAACGAGCTTCAATGCCATACAGCACTCCTTCCGTGGCCTCCAACTGCTCTTAAACGCTAGTAAAACCAAATGCATGCTTTTCAACCGTTCGCTGCCTGCACCCGCACGCCTGACCAGCATCACCACCCTGGATGGTTCCGACCTTGAATATGTGGACATCTATAAGTACCTAGGTGTCTGGCTAGACTCTAAACTCTCCTTCCAGACCCATATCAAACATCTCCAATCGAAAATCAAATCAAGAGTCGGCTTTCTATTCCGCAACAAAGCCTCCTTCACTCACGCCGCCAAACTTACCCTAGTAAAACTGACTATCCTACCGATCCTCGACTTCGGCGATGTCATCTACAAAATTGCTTCCAACACTCTACTCAGCAAACTGGATGCAGTTTATCACAGTGCCATCCGTTTTGTCACTAAAGCACCTTATACCACCCACCACTGCGACTTGTATGCTCTAGTCGGCTGGCCCTCGCTACATATTCGTCGCCAGACCCACTGGCTCCAGGTCATCTACAAGTCCATGCTAGGTAAAGCTCCGCCTTATCTCAGTTCACTGGTTACGATGGCAACACCCATCCGTAGCACGCGCTCCAGCAGGTGTATCTCACTGATCATCCCTAAAGCCAACACCTCATTTGGCCGCCTTTCGTTCCAGTTCTCTGCTGCCTGTGATTGGAACGAATTGCAAAAATCGCTGAAGTTGGAGACTTTTATCTCCCTCACCAACTTCAAACATCTGCTATCTGAGCAGCTAACCGATCGCTGCAGCTGTACATAGTCTATTGGTAAATAGCCCACCCATTTTCACCTACCTCATCCCCATACTGTTTTTATTTATTTATTTTTCTGCTCTTTTGCACACCAATATCTCTATCTCTACCTTTACATAACCATCTGATCATTTATCACTCCAGTGTTAATCTGCATAATTGTAATTATTCGCCTACCTTCTCATGCCTTTTGCACACAATGTATATATAGACTCCCCTTTTTTCTACTGTGTTATTGACTTGTTAATTGTTTACTCCATGTGTAACTCTGTGTTGTCTGTTCACACTGCTATGCCTTATCTTGGCCAGGTCGCAGTTGCAAATGAGAACTTGTTCTCAACTAGCCTACCTGGTTAAATAAAGGTGAAATAAAAATAAAAATAAAAAAGCTCTCTCCTGGCATCTTACACTGTGTCACACCCTGACCATAGTTTGCTTTGTATGTTTCTATGTTTTGTTTGGTCAGGGTGTGATCTGAGTGGGCATTCTATGTTGTGTGTCTAGTTTGTCTGTTTCTGTGTTTGGCCTGATATGGTTCTCAATCAGAGGCAGGTGTTAGTCATTGTCTCTGATTGGGAACCATATTTAGGTAGCCTGTTTGGTGTTGGGTTTTGTGGGTGATTGTTCCTGTCTTCCTGACTTCGTTCCTATTCTCCAGCGCTGCCGGAGTCTCCCGCCTCTCCAGCGCTGCCAGAGCTACCCGTCTGCCCAGCGAAATCAGAGCCACCCGTCTGCCCAGCGCCGCCAGTGCCGCCAGTGCCGCCAGTCTGCAAGAAGCCGCCAGTGCCGCCAGTCTGCAAGGAGCCGCCAGTGCCGCCAGTCTGCAAGGAGCCGCCAGTGCCGCCAGTCTGCAAGGAGCCGCCAGTGCCGCCAGTCTGCAAGGAGCCGCCAGTGCCGCCATTCAGCCAGGATCCGCCAGAACCGCCATTCAGCCAGGTTCTGCCAGAGCCGCCATTCAGCCAGGTTCTGCCAGAGCCACCAGTCAGCCAGGATCTGCCAGAGTCGTCAGCCAGTACGGAGCTGCCCCTCTGTCCCGAGCTGCCCCTCTGTCCCAAGCTGCCCCTCTGTCCCGAGCTGCCCCTCTGTCCCGAGCTGCCCCTCTGTCCCGAGCTGCCCCTCTGTCCCGTGCTGCCCCTCTGTCCCGAGCTGCCCCTCAGTCCAGTGGGTTCATTTAGAAGGGTCGCCGTGGTCAGAAGGCCACGGAAGTGGACAATGGGGCGGACTAAGACTATGGTGAAGTGGGGGCCACGTCCAGCACCAGACCCTCCACCGCGGACAGATGCCCACCCAGACCCTTCCCAATAGGTTCAGGTTTTGCGGGCTGAGTCCTCACCCTGGGGGGGGGGGGGGTACTGTCACACCCTGACCATAGTTTGCTTTGTATGTTTGTATGTTTGGTTTGGTCAGGGTGTGATCTGAGTGGGCATTCTATGTTGTGTGTCCAGTCTCTCGATGTGCAAAACTGATAGAGACATACCCCAAGCGACTTACAGCTGTAATCGCAGCAAAAGTTGGCGCTACAAAGTATTAACTTAAGGGGGCTGAATAATTTTGCACGCCCAATTTTTCAGTTTTTGATTTGTTAAAAAAGTTTGAAATATCCAATAAATGTCGTTCCACTTCATGATTGTGTCCCACTTGTTGTTGATTCTTCACAAAAAAATACAGTTTTATATCTTTATGTTTGAAGCCTGAAATGTGGCAAAAGGTCGCAAAGTTCAAGGGGGCCGAATACTTTCGCAAGGCACTGTATCTAATCTATACCCCATCTCTATCAAATCTATATTCCATCTATCTAATCTATACCCCACCTATCTAATATATAGCCCATCTATCTAATCTGTACCCCATCTTTCTAATCTATACCCCATTTTTCTAATCTATACCCCATCTATCTAATCTATAGCCCATCTATCTAATCTATAGCCCATCTATCTAATCTCTACCCCATCTTTCTAATCTGTACCCCATCTTTCTAATCTGTACCCCATCTTTCTAATCTATACCCCATCTTTCTAATCTGTACCCCATCTTTCTAATCTGTACCCCATTTTTCTAATCTGTACCCCATCTTTCTAATCTGTACCCCATCTATCTAATCTGTACCCCATCTTTCTAATCTGTACCCCATCTTTCTAATCTGTACCCCATCTCTTTAGATCAGAGCAGATGAAAGGAAAGACATAAGACCTCTTAATGCTAAATGGAAACGCACTTCTTTATGTTGTCAGACCAGAACATTGTAGCTCCCCATGAGTAGCCCCGGCCTACTAACTGTTAGCTTGTTAGCACAGGCCTGCTAACTGTCTGAATCGCCGCGTCCCAACCACTCACTGGACCCATATTTACTTTCAATCTCTTTTCGATTTTTAATTCGATTACACCTTCCGGTAACCTGCCTCACCCAATGTGATACGGAATCGCTATTATTTTTACTTTTTAGAACACATTCAAGAACCTCCAGAAGCTAACCAGCTAACTAGCTACAAGCTATTTAGTCATTGTTAGCCACTGCTGGCGGCTTTTACCTTCTGCACAGCCAGACAGTTTTTTTTACCTGGATAATACTCGCCAGTCTAGCTTCTCTGCCCCATCCACCGCTGCCCCCTGGACACTGATCACTTGGCTACATAGCTGATGCATGCTGGACTGTCCATTAATCACGGTACTCCATTCTGCTTGTTTATGTTTTATCTGTCGGCCCCAGCCGCACTCGGGCTCTGTGTGTAGTTAATCCGACCCTCCCTGCCTAGTCAACGCCATTTTACCTGCTGTTGTTGTGCTAGCTGATTAGCTGTTGTTGTCTCACCTACTGTTTTAGCTAGCTCTCCCAATTCAACACCTGTGATTACTGTATGCCTGGCTGTATGTCTCTCTCAAATGTCAATATGCCTTGTATACTGTTGTTCAGGTTAGTTATCATTGTTTTAGTTTACAATGGAGCCCCTAGTTTCACTCTTCATACCCCTGGTACCTCCTTTGTCCCACCTCCCACACATGCGGTGACCTCACCCATTACAACCAGCATGTCCAGAGATACAACCTCTCTCATCATCACCCAGTGCCTGGGCTTACTTCCGCTGTACCCGCACCCCACCATACCCCTGTCTGCGCATTATGCCCTGAATATATTCTACCATATCCAGAAATCTGCTCCTTTTATTCTCTGTCCCCAACACTCTAGGCGACCAGTTTTGATAGCCTTTAGCCGCACCCTCATACTACTCCTCCTCTGTTCCGCGGGTGATGTGGAGGTAAACCCAGGCCCTGCATGTCCCCAGGCACCCTCATTTGTTGACTTCTGTGATCGAAAAAGCCTTGGTTTCATGCATGTCAACATCAGAAGCCTCCTCCCTAAGTTTGTTTTACTCACTGCTTTAGCACACTCTGCTAACCCTGATGTCCTTGCCGTGTCTGAATCCTGGCTCAGGAAGGCCACCAAAAATTCTGAGATTTCCATACCCAACTATAAAATTTTCCGTCAAGATAGAACTGCCAAAGGGGGAGGAGTTGCAGTCTACTGCAGAGATAGCCTGCAAAGTAATGTCATACTTTCCAGGTCCATACCTAAACAGTACGAACTACTAATTTTAAAAATGACTCTCTCCAGAAATAAGTCTCTCACTGTTGCCGCCTGCTACCGACCCCCCTCAGCTCCTAGCTGTGCCCTGGACACCATTTGTGAATTGATCGCCCCCCCATCTAGCTTCAGACTTTGTTCTGTTAGGTGACCTAAACTGGGATATGCTTAACACCCTGACAGTCCTACAATCAAAGCTAGATGCCCTCAATCTCACACAAATCATCAAGGAACCCACCAGGTACAACCCTAAATCTGTAAACAAGGGCACCCTCATAGACGTCATCCTGACCAACTGGCCCTCCAAATACACATCCGCTGACTTCAACCAGGATCTCAGCGATCACTGCCTCATTGCCTGTATCCACTACGGAGCCGCAGTCAAACGACCACTCCTCATCACTGTCAAATGCTCCCTAAAACACTTCTGTGAGCAGGCCTTCCTAATCGACCTGGCCCGGATATCCTGGAAGGACATTGACCTCATCCCGTCAGTTGAGGATGCCTGGTCATTCTTTAAAAGTAACTTCCTCACCATTTTAGATAAGCATGCTCCGTTCAAAAAATGCAGAACTAAGAACAGATATAGCCCTTGGTTCACTCCAGACCTGACTGCCCTCGACCAGCACAAAAACATCCTGTGGCGGACTGCAATAGCATCGAATAGTCCCCGCGATATGCAACTGCTCAGGGAAGTCAGGAACCAATACACGCAGTCAGTCAGGAAAGCTAAGGCCAGCTTCTTCAGGCAGAAATTTGCATCCTGTAGATCCAACTCCAAAAAGTTCTGGGACACTGTGAAGTCCATGGAGAACAAGAGCACCTCCTCCCAGCTGAGGCTAGGTAACACGGTCACCACCGATAAATCCATGATTATCGAAAACTTCAACAAGCATTTCTCAACGGCTGGCCATGCCTTCCGCCTGGCTACTCCAACCTCGGCCAACAGCTCCGCCCCTCCTCACAGCTACTCGCCCAAGCCTCTCCAGGTTCTCCTTTACCCAAATCCAGATAGCAGATGTTCTGAAAGAGCTGCAAAACCTGGACCCGTACAAATCAGCTGGGCTTGACAATGTGGACCCTCTATTTCTGAAACTATCTGCCGCCATTGTGGCAACCCCTATTACCAGCCTGTTTAACCTCTCTTTCATATCGTCTGAGATCCCCAAGGATTGGAAAGCTGCGGCAGTCATCCCCCTCTTCAAAGGGGGAGACACCCTGGACCCAAACTGTTACAGACCTATATCCATCCTGCCCTGCCTATCTAAGGTCTTCGAAAGCCACGTCAACAAACAGGTCACTGACCATCTCGAATACCCACCGTACCTTCTCCGCTGTGCAATCTGGTTTCCGAGCCGGTTACTGGTGCACCTCAGCCACGCTCAAGGTACTAAACGATATCATAACCGCCATCGATAAAAGACAGTACTGTGCAGCCGTCTTCATCGACCTTGCCAAGGCTTTCGACTCTGTCAATCACCATATTCTTATCGGCAGATTCAGTAGCCTCGGTTTTTCTGATGACTGTCTTGCCTGGTTCACCAACTACTTTGCAGACGGAGTTCAGTGTGTCAAATCAGAGGGCATGCTATCCGGTCCTCTGGCAGTCTCTATGGGGGTGCTACAGGGTTCAATTCTCGGGCCGACTCTTTTCTCTGCATATATCAATGATGTTGCTCTTGCTGCGGGCGATTCCCTGATCCACCTCTACGCAGACGACACCATTCTATATACTTCCTGCCCGTCCTTGGACACTGTGCTATCTAACCTCCAAACAAGCTTCAATGCCATACAACACTACTTCCGTGGCCTCCAACTGCTCTTAAATGCTAGTAAAACCAAATGCATGCTTTTCAACCGTTCCCTGCCTGCACCCGCACGCCTGACTAGCATCACCACCCTGGATGGTTCCGACCTTGAATATGTGGACATCTATAAGTACCTAGGTGTCTGGCTAGACTGTAAACTCTCCTTCCAGACTCATATCAAACATCTCAAATCGAAAATCAAATCTAGAGTCGGCTTTCTATTCCGCAACAAAGCCTCCTTCACTCACGCCGCCAAACTTACCCTCGTAAAACTGACTATCCTACCGATCCTCGACTTCTGCGATGTCATCTACAAAATTGCTTCCAACACTCTGCTCAGCAAACTGTTTGCAGTTTATCACAGTGCCATCCGTTTTGTCACTAAAGCACCTTATACCACCCACCACTGCGACCTGTATGCTCTAGTCGGCTGGCCCTCACTACATATTCGTCGCCAGACCCACTGGCTCCAGGTCATCTACAAGTCCATGCAAGGTAAAGCTCCGCCTTATCTCAGTTCACTGGTCACGATAACAACACCCACCCGTAGCACGCGCTCCAGCAGGTGTATCTCACTGATCATCCCTAAAGCCAACACCTCATTTTACCGCCTTTCGTTCCAGTTCTCTGCTGCATGTGACTGGAACGAATTGCAAAAATCGCTGAAGTTGGAGACTTTTATCTCCCTCACCAACTTCAAACATCTGCTATCTGAGCAGCTAACCGATCGCTGCAGCTGTACATAGTCTATCGGTAAGTAGCCCACCCATTTTTACCTACCTCATCCCCATACTGTTTTTATTTATTTACTTTTCTGCTCTTTTGCACACCAATATCTTTACCTGTACATGACCATCTGATCATTTATCACTCCCGTGTTAATGTGCAAAATTGTAATTATTCGTCTACCTCCTCATGCCTTTTGCACACAATGTATATAGACTCTCTTTTTTTCTACTGTGTTATTGACTTGTTAATTGTTTACTCCATGTTTAACTCTGTGTTGTCTGTTCACACTGCTATGCTTTATCTTGGCCAGGTCGCAGTTGCAAATGAGAACTTGTTCTCAACTAGCCTACCTGGTTAAATAAAGGTGAAATATATATATATTTTTTTAAGTATGCCCGTGACCTCTTCCCTGGAAGTGGTTCACCACAACACTGATGAGTCCATCATAGAAAGACAAGTTAGATTTCATCTCTCAACCAGCCTCCTGTGGTAATAAACTTGCATCTTATTGTATTTATTCACTGACTGACTGATTCTCTGCCCTGACACAAGTCGGCACAATTCACTTAAATTTCATTTCCCTCTGTCCTCTCTTTTCTTTTTTTGCCCTGTTTCTCTTTAAAGAAAAACATATATACAGCTCAGTTAAAGACCTAGGATTTAAACATCCATTGCATGCCTTCGAATGCATTGACATGCCCTTGGAAAAACATTTTACTCTGAGCTACTCTTGACATTTCTACTCTCTCCTTGAGAAATGCAGTCCTGGGTTGAGAGCCGCAGATATAAAGGGAGAGGAAATTTTAAACTGCCTGTCAAAGGACTTGCTTGACAAGAGGAAAACAGATAGCCCAGACACAGATGGAGAGAGAGATATGGAAGAGGAGAGTCGAAGACCGAGGGAAGGGGACAAGGGGACATTTTCAGACAGACGTAAATCAGTAGCCCAGTGTGCTGTCCCACTGAGGAAGAGGTGTATTTTGCTGAACTATAGAGACTAGACAGAGGAGAGTGAGGAAGGCTAGAGAGAGACAGAGAAAGAGATCTATACCAATGTGTGTCATAGAAGTGAAGAAGAGGTGTCTCTTGGTGGTCTCCTTCCTCTTCTCTAGACAAGGGTTGAGCAGCCTCAGTAGCTGTAGGATCCTCTCCTCCCTGCGGAAATCAGTCAGTCAGGCATAGATGTTCCAGTTGAGACCTCTGATGTAGAGACGCAGTGTTGCTGAGTTGTGTTTCTGGACAATCTCCACTCTGGGCATGAACCTAGAGGAAACACTCATACACTGTTACTACCTGGGAGGTAATGGGTGCATAACAAGACTTGTTGTGTGTTTGTTTGTGTGTCTATGCTGTATCAGTGTGCTGTACAGTACTGGGCGATCTTGATGTAGTAGTGTGTGGGCTTGGGCATGAGAAATTCCCCAGGGACCTCCACCTCAGCGGTCTGGGCGGAGAAGTTGCTGAGGAAGCGACACTTCTCCTCGATCAGGAAGAACTTGGGCAGCTGCTTGGTCTTGGCCTCCAGGATCTTGATCGACTTCTTCAGCTAGGAGATGAGGTTGTGGAGCTTCATGGAGCCAGGCATGTTGAAGTCAAAGTCTGCATGGGGACAGAGACACAGAGAAAGGGGTTGATAACCTACATGAGGCTAGAGGTAGTGGAGGCAGACAACATGTTAGAAGGATGAGGCTGGAGGTGGTGTAAGTAGTGGAGGTAGTGGAGGTTGACAACATGTTAGAAGGATGTGGCTGGTGGTAGTGGAGGTTGACAACATGTTAGAAGGATGTGGCTGGAGGTAGTGGAGGTTGACAACATGTTAGAAGGATGAGGCTGGAGGTAGTGGAGGTTGATAAACATGTTAGAAGGATGTGGCTGGAGGTAGTGGAGGTTGACAACATGTTAGAAGGATGAGGCTGAAGGTAGTGGAATTAGTAGAGGTAGACAACATGTTGGAAGGATGAGGCTGGAGGTAGTGGATGTTGACAACATGTTAGAAGGATGAGGCTGGAGGTAGTGGACGTAGTGGAGATAGACAACATGTTAGAAGGATGAGGCTGGAGGTAGTGGAGGTTGACAACATGTTAGAAGGATGAGGCTGGAGGTAGTGGAGGTTGACAACATGTTAGAAGGATGAGGCTGAAGGTAGTGGACTTAGTGGAGGTAGACAACATGTTAGAAGGATGAGGCTGAAGGTAGTGACGTAGTGGAGGTTTGATAACATGTTAGAAGGATGAGGCTGGAGGTAGTGGAGGTTGACAACATGTTAGAAGGATGAGGCTGGAGGTAGTGGAGGTTGACAACATGTTAGAAGGATGAGGCTGGAGGTAGTGGAGGTTGACAACATGTTAGAAGGATGAGGCTGAAGGTAGTGGATTTAGTGGAGGTAGACAACATGTTAGAAGGATGAGGCTGGAGGTAGTGGAGTTTGACAACATGTTAGAAGGATGAGGCTGGAGGTAGTGGAGGTTGACAACATGTTAGAAGAATGAGGCTGGAGGTAGTGGACTTAGTGGAGGTAGACAACATGTTAGAAGGATGAGGCTGGAGGTAGTGGAGGTTGACAACATGTTAGAAGGATGAGGCTAGAGGTAGTGGAGGTTGACAACATGTTAGAAGGATGAGGCTGAAGGTAGTGGACTTAGTGGAGGTAGACATCATGTTAGAAGGATTAGGCTGGAGGTAGTGAAGGTTGACAACATGTTAGAAGGATGAGGCTGGAGAGGGTGGACGTAGTGGAGGTAGACAACATGTTAGAAGGATCAGGCTGGAGGTAGTGGAGGTTGACAACATGTTAGAAGGATGAGGCTGGAGGTAGTGGAGGTTGACAACATGTTAGAAGGATGAGGCTGGAGGTAGCGGAGGTTGACAACATGTTAGAAGGATGAGGCTGGAGGTAGTGGAGGTTGACAACATGTTAGAAGGATGAGGCTGGAGGTAGTGGACATAGTCGAGGTTGACAACATGTTAGAAGGATGAGGCTGGAGGTAGTGGAGGTAGACAACATGTTAGAAGGATGAGGCTGGAGGTAGTGGAGGTAGAAGGAAGCCAACATCAAAGCCTACACTGACAAACATAAAATTCAAAGTTTGGGTTCAAATGGTTTAGTCTATTATGGTTCATAGTGAACTAAATTGTTTAGTATTTTAAAGTTCATTCAGAAAACTAAATGGTTTAGTGCAGTGGTTCCCAAATTGTTTATATTCCTGTAACCCTTCAAACATTCAACCTCCAGCTGCGTACCCCCTCTAAGCACCAGGGTCAGAGCACTCTCAAATGTTGTTTTTTACCATCATTGTAAACCTGCCACACACGCACTATACAATACATTTCTTTAACATAAGAATGAGTATGAGTTTTATGTCACACCCGGCTCGTAGGAAGTGACAAAGTGCTCTTATAGGACCAGGGCACAAATAATAACATAATAAATATGAATGAATAATTGTGCTATATTTTAACCATCTTACATATAAAACCTTATTTGTTCATCGAAAATTGTGAATAACTCACCACAGGTTAATGAGAAGGATGTGCTTGCAAGGATACACATAACGCTGCAATGTTGGGTTGTATTGGAGAGTCTCATTCTTAAATCATTTTCCATACACAGTCTGTGCCTGTATTTCGTTGTCATGCTAGTGAGGGCCGAGAATCCACTCTCACATAGGTACATGGTTGCAAAGGGCATCAGTGTCTTAACAGCACAATTTGCCAAGGCAGAATACTCTGTTTAGAAATCTGTAAGTGGCTTCTGATTAAATTCAAATTTCACAGAACTGCTTGTTGCAATTTCGATGAGGCTCTTTTGTTCAGATATTGGTAAGTGTACTGGAGGCAGGGCATGAAAGGGATAACGAATCCAGTTGTTTGTGTCATCCATTCTGGGAAAGTACCTGCGTAATTGCGCACCCAACTCACTCAAGTGCTTCGCTATATCACATTTGACATTCTCCGTAAAGCTTGAGTTTGCACACAAAAAATCATACAATGATGGAAAGACCTGAGTGTTGTCCTTGTTAATGCAGACAGAGAAGAGCTCCAACTTCTTAATCATACTCCCTGTAATCCTAGATTCAGATCATTCAGGAGAGAAAAAGCATCACCCAGATAGGCCAGTCGTGTGAGAAACTCGTCATCATGCAAGCGGTCAGAGAAGTGAAAATTATGGTCAATAGAGAAACCTTTTTTAAAAATGTGTAAATACCTTGCCCCTTGATAACCAGCACACTTCTGTATGTTGTAAAAGCGTTACATGGTCGCTGCCCATATCATTGCATAATGCAGAAAGTACATGAGAGTTCAGGGGCCTTGCTTTAACAAAGTTAACCATTTTCCCTGTAGCGGCCAAAACGTCTTTCAGGTCAGTGGATGCCGCAGTGTACCCAAGTGGCGACGGGAGCAACTGCTTGCACAAGCGTTACCAGTCCACTATGTCTCCTATCATGGATTCTGTGCCATCAGTACAGATACCAACATGAGCAGTAGCTACGTTTGGTTGCATACGGACCGTTAGTGGAATTCCCACGAGAGAGTAATGGGTAATGTGATTGGATGTGAATGATTTGACTAGGCTACCTGTATTGGACATTGTGTTGTTATTTCGCTGAACACTAAATGGTTTAATTTTATTTTTGGCAGTGAAACGAGGCTACTCAGGTGAGAAAAAAACTCACCCAAATGTATAGCCCCGTTGGGAAATGTAAGTGGACTGTTTGAAAAAACTGGTGGTGCGTGTACCCCAGTTTGGGAATACCTGGTTTAGTCTATTAAGGTTCATCAAGAAAACAAAATGGTTTGGTTTCCATGAACGTGAGAAATAACCAAAGAGAGCAGAGCTGAAACTGAAAAGACCCAATGAGTAAGAGGTAGAAATAAGCTCTTCGTCATCATATCAACCAAAGTGCTGTACGTTTTCCACCCAATCCCCCATGGAGCTAGTCTACTGATACAATCACAAGTCCCTCTCACAAGAAAAGGGATTCAACTCTATATTCAAGTCACAACTGACATTGTGCATATTCTTGGGAGGGAATGGTATAACAAAAGGTGCAAGCAGAAAGGAAGCCACGTTGAAGGCCCCAGGACATCTTTATCAAGCGTGCAGTAACCTGCTCCAGTATCATGTGGCTGCTGTTCTCTGCTTGTTGTAATGAAACCATGAAAGTGTATCAGAGAAAGAAAGGCCTTGCCATTTCCCACTGTCTGAGGGAAGTATACCGCTTCAAATAAACCTCTAATTCCAATGTTCCTTTTTTAACTGCCTGTGCTTTGCTAGCCTAGGGGAGATGGTGAATTTGAAATAGGGTAGTCTTGTTGAATTGCCAATGATTCAGCGACATAAAAATATAAATAACCTACAAATAGAACTGCAACTGTTTTTATTTTACAAGATAATTTGTATTACTGTCTCAATTATTTTGTGATATCAAAGGGTATGTAAACAGAGGAAATAAGAAAGAAGAGGAGAGTTGAAAATAGAACACATTTTGACATTGCAGTGTGGCCATAGTGGAAACTGCATCCCAGCAAAAGGGGGGGGGGGGGCTATTTTAGCTCCCTTTTTATCTGACTGCTGATCAGTCATCTCATGCTGCTGTGAACAACAAGCTCCCTGCTCTCTAATCCCTAGTCTCTCACACAGCTACAGATACCTGCTCCCTGACCTGAGACTGGAACACTAGGAGGCCTGGAACGCTTTCTCTCCTTCACTGCTCTCTCGGCCTCCATCTCTGCCTGCCTCAGCTCTCTCTGCCTGCCTCAGCTCTCTCTGCCTGCCTCAGCTCTCTCTGCCTGCCTCAGCTCTCTCTGCCTGCCTCAGCTCTCTCTGCCTGCCTCAGCTCTCTCTGCCTGCCTCAGCTCTCTCTGCTCTCAGCCATCCACCCCACCCCCCCTTCATCATGTCCAGAGAACCACAGTGGTTACAGTGGAGTTAGTATATTACATTTACGGAAATCATGAATGCTTTAAAAATATATATATATATATTTATTACTTTCCAAATAAACTTTATATTTCCATGGAAATACATGGGTAGCCATGAGAAAGACAAATCAATATGACAACAAAAACAAAATATTGTAGTGCTCTCTCTCTCCCTCTCCAGATATACTCTAGACACTTAAAACAATCCTGCCATGAAGTTACAATCATTTATTTAAAAGGTACATAAAAACAACTGCTACTGAACTTCAAGTAAGCCTACCATTTGAACACAAACAGGTACATTTTTTCTCTTATCTCAGGGCCCTATGATGCATTGCATTTGCAAAAGACCAAATTCGATAAAAGTCTGTCAGTCATTTGTGCACGATGAGGTCGCAGTATTATGCCACCATGGCTGAAGACACGCTCGACCAGAGCACAGGAGGCACTGCCAAGACCCTGATGGCCACTCTTGCTTGCTCTTGCAGAATCAATTCTGGCAAAACATGTAAAAGCAGAAACAAAAAAGTCTGTATTAGAGTATTGGTGATGCAGTGCGTTAAACTGAACAAGTATTATTGTTGCAGTCAATTGGATTCAATTATGAGAAAAAGTTAAACTCAATAATATTTACCTTTCACTCTTTGTGCCACCTCCTCCTTGACCAGCACATGGTGCTCCACCCACATCAGAGGAAAAGCCGGATCCAAGGCAGCTGCTTTGAGGTAGACTGGATCTGAAAAGTGGGCAATGATTCCATCTTGTGTCCTGGCCATTTTTTACATTGAAGATTCCAATAAATATTTAGTTCAGGGATGCCTGGAGACTTCTGACTAGGCCGCTCAGGAAATGGACTTGAGGCATCTGCTGCTCCAGGTGGTGATTCAGGGACAGGACAGAGGGAACAACAGAACTGATTGTGACTATCTTCTCCCCCTGTGTCATATCTGTTGCTTTTCCAAATGGCTTCAGGATGCCCACCAACTCCTTCAACTTATTCTACTCCTGTACTGTGAACAACAACTCCTTGTGCCCAGCCTTTACTAGAACATGACTGATCTTTAGATGGTCACATTGGATATCTGCCTTCACTTGTCTCAGTGTTGAGTTCCATCTTGTGTTGACAGCAGCAGGGATGCCTCTTTCCCCGAATTCAGCCTCAAACACATTTTTGAAGAGAAGGAGTCATCCCTTGTTTCTTTCAAGCCATCTCCCACCACCAGCTGGAGAGTGAGCAAAACACTGCAAGCGCAGTTTTTTTGCAATAGCAGAATCCACTGTTTGCTGGTCTTCCAGGGTTAGGTCATTCCAGAGCTCTGGGTCATCAAGGTGATCTTCGTCATGTAGTTCATCTTCTTGTTCAATGGGGAAGCACACCGTGGATATTGTTGGCAGGATTTTTAATGCTGTACTTGTCACATATGGCCTCAAATTGCTTACAGATTCTTTCGGCCGTGTGTGGGCCTTTGAAACGGTCACAGGAAAAGAGATTGGACTTGAGCTGTATCCTGTCTCCATATTTCACAGTGGCACAATGACACCAAGGAATCATCTTTCGATTGGAGCAAATGTCCACTGTGACTGAAACATCTGTGTTGCTCAACTGAGTTTTCAGTTTTGAACTTCTCTCTGTAGCGAGGTTCTCTACTTTTGATGTCAATGTTCCTGCGACACACTGGGCTGTACTTACTGTCAACCACTGAGAGAATGTGACCAAAACTCTTGTTTTCCACAATAGACAGAGGCAATAGAGGCAAGTTGCAATCGATAACCAGGTCAGACAGTATTTCATTGTTGATAGCTTTCTGCTGTGGATGATTCATGCTCTACTGCCCTACATGTGTCTCCATGAACTGTGAGATTGGAGACTGTTGTGGTTAATTGGGCAGCAGCAGTAGCACCGCAACCCCCCCATATCGATCAACTATCGAGGATCGCTATGGGGCGCAATCGGTCAATGTAGGCTTGTACACAATCGCCCAACCTTAACACACACACACACACACACACACACACCCTCTCTGTGTGTGGTTACAGTAGGCTAACATATGTCAGTGGTTTTAGGAACAGTAGTAACATCCGGCAGGATTTAGGCTACCAACTGCCTAGCCAGTGCAATGATCACGTTCCCGCACCTACTGACTGTGTGGAGGCTCATTGATTTAACGTTATGTTAGCCTACATGCTACACTAGCAAAATTATATATAGCTGTCGGCTATATTAACCACTTACTGTTCTTTGTGCAGCTACAAATGTCGAACAAAGTTGGAAGTTGTTGCTGTAATTTTCTTCCCGCATGTTTTGCAAGTTGCAATCTGTTTTTTGTTGACTACAGTGTAGTCTTGATATCCGAAAATAATCATTTTGGGTATCATCTTTCCAAGGGCTCCATCTGAATTCACTCGCCGACGTTCCTCTGCACTGCCACGCACAACTTTTTCTCAGCTGGCACAATTTGATTGGCTGCTGTCCGATTCAAACTGTAATCCGTTAAATGAAGAGTTGATACACTAAACACTTTTTTAAAATCATAGTTTTTCATATTTGGGCTTGGGGAGGGTATCAAGTCAGTTCGGGTCAAAAGGCTCAAGTCCAAGTTAAGTCAAGAGTCATTGGTGTTAAAGTCAAAGTCGAGCCGGAGTCTGACTCGAGTCCAAGTTATGTGACTCAAGTCCACACCTCTGCTAGGCCGTGTCAGACGAAGGCTCAAATAATTGTCAAAGACTCCAGTCACCCAAGTCATACACTGTTCTCTCTGCTATGCATGGCAAGCGGTACCGGAGCGTCTAGTCTAGGACCAAAAGGCTCCCTAACAGCTTCTACCCTCAAGCCACAAGATTTTGTGATGCAGAACCCTTCAGACATTTGTTTCAGCTTGTGTGAAAATTGTTTGAAAACCCCCCAAAAGAGTGTTCACATGATACCATGTTGCCAAAATACTGTAGTTTCTGAAAGACTGACAAAGACAGGTGATCTTGCTGGGTGCTGTGAACAGTGAAGTTATATAAAATATATTTTTTCCAGGGTTTTGACAAGCAGAGAGATCTGGAGTGGGATCAATTTCTTAAACAGTAACTCATGCAAAGAGCATTCCACATAATTGGATTTGAATGCCTCCCCCCTCTCCTCCCTGTCCCCTCTGACAAATGTTATGTGTGCGCACATAAACAGATTTTCCGGCCCACAAACCCAGGGAAAGTGAAGGAGGGATCGTGTAACGGGGCAAGGCGGTGGCGGTGAGGTTGGCTGCTTGGCAGCAGCAGAAGTGCTGGGCTGTAAACCCTGTTTGTTCCGCTCTGGGGACTTTTTGGATTTCTCTGCGGCACTCGGTTGCTGTGGACACAGCTGGGGAGCGACTGCCGGTCGGCAGGCAGGCAGGCACCCTGTGAGCCGGAGCTCCAGTGATGACTGGCTGAGCCAACACAGCTGGCACCCAGTACCCACACAGCTGGTAACACGCTACACGCTCCCTCTGTGTCTCTCATGCTTCACTCTTGCTCTGCCTCTAATTCTGTTTCCCTTTGTTCTCTCTGTCTTGCTTATTCTCACAGGCTCTCTTGTTCCTCATTTTCTCTCTCTCCATTACTCAATTTGTTTTCCCTCTTTCATATTTTACTCTCACACGCTCTATTCTCTGGCCCTCTCTCCCTCTCCCTGCCCAGTCATCATACTGTACTGTAGTCAGACACATTAGCTCAGCTAGCCTCTCTCCAATCTGGTGGAGGGGAAAACAGAGGTTGAAAAGAGGGGCAACTGAGTGAGGAGAGACAAGACAAATGAGAGGAGTGCCAGTGTGTGTAGGTGGACAGGGAATGGGGAGCTCTGTGTGTGTAGGTGGACAGGGAATGGGGCGAATATGTGTGTGTAGGTGGACAGGGAATAGGCAGCTCTGTGTGTGTGTAGGTGGACAGGGAATGTGGGAATAAGAGCTCTGTGTGTGTAGGTGGACAGGGAATGGGGAGCTCTGTTTGTGTAGGTGGACAGGAAATGGGCAGCTCTGTGTGTGTAGGTGGACAGGGAATGGGCAGCTCTGTGTGTGTAGGTGGACAGGGAATGGGGGAATAGGCAGCTCTGTGTGTGTAGGTGGACAGGTAATGGGGGAATAAGAGCTCTTTGTGTGTAGGTGGACAGGGAATGGGGAGCTCTGTGTGTGTAGGTGGACAGGGAATGAGCAGCTCTGTGTGTAGGTGGACAGGGAATGGGCAGCTCTGTGTGTGTAGGTGGACAGGGAATGGGGAGCTCTGTGTGTGTAGGTGGACAGGGAATGGGGGAATGGGCAGCTCTGTGTGTAGGTGGACAGGGAATGGGGAGCCCTGTGTGTGTAGGTGGACAGGGAATGGGGGAAATGGACAGCTCTGTCTGTAGGTGGACAGGGAATGGGGGAATGGGTAGCTCTGTCTGTAGGTGGACAGGGAATGGGGAAATGGGTAGCTCTGTGTGTGTCCTCAGCCATAAAAAGTTGAGAGGAGAGACAGAGGAGGAGAGTTGTTATGTGGACACAGGGAGGAAGTTAGAGGGTGAAGCAGACATTCCTAGTTAAAACCAATGGCCAGGGAACTGAACTGTGGTTCAACCTGCCGGTTATATAATGAGGAGGGAAATGTACCCTCTCCAAAAAAGAACAATTTGTTTTTAGAAATGTCTCTACAGGGGCCAGCCTGCACCTGTCTGTCGCATTCCTGAGTAGAACATAAATACATAGTGAGAAGTGAAGGGAGACGGTGTCGCTGACTAACATGCACAAACATCCATACCAGAGTTAAACGGATTGCTTCATGATTCAATTTAACTTCTGTATAACTGTTCCTGAGGTATTGTTTTGAAAGCATCATTTAGTTACACCAGTGGCTGAGGTCAAACACATACCACCCCAACAGATACACAGATGATGCAATCTCTTTTGCACTCCACACTGCCCTTTCTCACCTCAACAAAAGGAACAACTACGTGAGAATGCTATTCATTGACTACAGCTAGGCGCTCAACACCATCGTGCCCTCAAAGCTCATCACTAAGCTAAAGGCCCTGGGACTAAACACCTCCCTCGGCAACTGGATCCTAGACATCCTGATGGGCCGCCCCCAGGTGGTAAGGGTAGGTAACAACCCATCCGCCACGCTGATCCTCAATAAAGGTGCCCCTCAGGGATGTGTGCTCAGTCCCCTCCTGTACTCCCTGTTCACTCATGACTGCACGGCCAGGCAAGACTCCAACACAATTATTAAGTCTGGGGATGACACAACAGCGGTAGGCCTGATCACCGACAACAACGACACAGCCTATAGAGGTCAGAGACCTGACCGTGAGGTGCAAGGACAACAACCTCTCCCTCAACATGATCAAGACAAAGGAGATTATTGTGGACTACAGGAAAAGGAGGCCCGAGCACGCCCCCATTCTCACGACGGGGCTGCAGTGTAGCAGGTTGAGAGCTTCAAGTTCCTTGGAGTCCACATCACCAACAAACTAACATGGTTCAATCACACCAATACAGTCTTGAAGAGAGCACGACAAAACCTATTCTCCCTCAGGAAACAAAGACTTGGCATGGATCCTCAGATCCTCAAAAGGTTCTACAGCTACACCATCGAGAGTATCCTGACAGGTTGCATCACTGCCTGCTATGGCAACTGCTCGGTCTCCGAACGCAAGGCAATACAGAGGGTAGTGTGTACGGCCCAGTACATCAGCGGGGCCAAGCTTCCTGCCATCCAGGACCTCTATACCAGGCGGTGTCAGGGAAGGCCCTAAAAATTGTCAAAGACTCCAGCTACCCTACAGTAGTCATAGACTGTTCTATCAGCTACCGCACGGCAAGAGGTACCAGAGCGCCAAGTCTAGGACCAAGAAGCTTCTAAAAAGCTTCTACCCCCAAGCCATAAGACTCCTGAACATCTATATTAAATGGCTACCCAGACCATTTCCATTGCCCCGCCTCACTTTACATTGCTGCTACTCTCTGTTATTATCTATGCATAGTCTCTTTAATAACTCCACATGCATGCACATATTACTTCAATTATCTCGGCTAACCGGTGCCCCCGCACATTGGCTCTGTACCGGCACCCCCTGTATATAGCCTCGCTATTGTTATTTTACTGCTGTTCTTTAGTTATTTGTTACTTTTATTTCTGTCTTTTTTTAGATATTTTTCTTAAAATTGCATTGTCGGTTAAGGGCTTGTAAGTAAGCATTCACTGTAAGGTCTACTACACCTGTTGTATTTGGAACATGTGACAAACACAATTTGATTTGATTTGAAATGTCTGTAGATGTTCAACAGTTGCTCTTACTGTTCTATTAAACACCCTTCAGTTCAAACTCAACTCTCCTTGCAGCTCCAGTACCAGCAAGCACTGTTATGTTTTTCTCCCCATGCTGTATGTACCCAAATGACCGCTAAACAGGCCTTTAGGGAGAGTCAACGGGTTGAATTAGCAGAGCTGTGTAAAGCCTGTGAAATCAACACCCCAAACCAGCCCAGCACACACTGGCACACGGACACGCGCTTGTGGACACGGACGCGCACACAGACACACACCACAAGCGCACACACACACACTCAGCCCTCCATTAAATCAAATCATCTGGTTCAGAAGCCCCAATTACGTTCCGGAACGTCCCTGTTCTGTTTCTGCCTGGTAATGCAGAGCTAGGATTCTTCTGGCAGCTTAGATATATGGAAGCGTGGCTACTTCTGGCAGCTAGGTAATGTCTGGCAGCTAGGTTATGTCTGGAAGCTTGGCTACTTCTGGCAGCTAGGTAATGTCTGGAAGCGTGGCTACTTCTGGCAGCTAGGTTATGTCTGGAAGCGTGGCTACTTCTGGCAGCTAGGTAATGTCTGGCAGCTAGGTTATGTCTGGAAGCTTGGCTACTTCTGGCAGCTAGGTAATGTCTGGCAGCTAGGTTCTGTCTAGCAGCAAGGCTACTTCTGGCAGCTATGTTATGTCTGGCAGCTTGGCTATGTCTTGTAGCTAGGCTATGTCTGGCAACTTGGCTACTTCTACAGCTAGGTCATGTCTGACAACTTGGTTGTTTCTGGCTAGGTCTGGCAGCTTGGTTATGTCTGGCAGCTTGGTTATGTCTGGCTATGTCTGGCAGCTTGGTTATGTCTGGCAGCTTGGTTATGTCTTTCTAGGTCTGATAGCTTGGTTATGTCTGGTAGCTTGGTTATGTCTGGCAGCTTGTTTATGTCTGGCAGCTTGTTTATGTCTGGCTAGGTCTGGCAGCTTGGTTATGTTTGGCAGCTTGGTTATGTCTGGCAGCTTGGTTATGTCTGGCAGCTTGGTTATGTCTGTCTAGGTCTGGCAGTTTGGATTTGTCTGGCAGCTTGGTTATGTCTGGCAGCTTGGTTATGTCTGGCAGCTTGGTCATGTCTGGCAGCTTGGTTATGTCTGTCTAGGTCTGGCAGTTTGGATTTGTCTGGCAGCTTGGTTATGTCTGGCAGCTTGGTTATGTCTGGCAGCTTGGTCATGTCTGGCAGCTTGGTCATGTCTGGCAGCTTGGTCATGTCTGGCAGCTTGGTCATGTCTGTCTAGGGCTGGCAGCTTGGTTATGTCTGGCAGCTTGGTTATGTCTGTCTAGGTCTGGCAGCTTGGTTATGTCTGGCAGCTTGGTTATGTCTGTCTAGGTCTGGCAGCTTGGTTATGTCTGGCAGCTTGGTTATGTCTGGCAGCTTGGTTCTAAAGTAACGCAATACATAAGGAAATGAGTGTGATTTGAGATTTACCCCTGGAATCCTATGGCCCAACACTGTTGGTTAGATTCCAAAAGTGAGTTATATTTCTCCAAAAGAGAGGACATAAATAAACAATGAAAACAGCAGAACAGACAAATGAAATGTGGTGAAATATCTCTTCATCTTCTGGAAGACAGGGTCCTAAGCGGTGGCCTGGGCTCGGTGGGCGAGCAACTCTGATGCCGCGCTGGAGAACATGGTGAACACGTTGGAGACTTTCTCCAACCCCACGGCAAACGTGCTCACCAGCTTCTTGACAATGTTCAGCGTGATCTTGACAGCAATGGTTGGGGGAGTGGGTTAGGGGGGAGAGAGAGGAAGATTGATTATGAACATTTATACTACACTGTTATTTGTGACCCAAAAAATGCTATGACAGTGAGTAAGCTATGATGCCCACAGACTCAGCCCAACAAGTGTATGTTTTCCAGATGTGATGGGACAAATACACCTCTAATCCCCTTCGCCCCTTACTCCCAAAGCTCCCTGACTCGGCAGAACAGGTGCAGCCAGGTGAGGTTGTTCCCACAAGGGGGGGAAAGTGTTCCTCTGTCCCTGTCTAACCAATGGAACGGAGCGCTGAGCCTGCAGGTTCTGCTTCTGGAGCCCCCTTACCGTCAGCACAGTGCAGTCAGCCCAACTACAGTCTACATCCCCTCGCCCCATCTTCCACTCATCAGGTCCTACACGCTCACCACACCCATCACCCCCATCTTCCCTCCTCCTTTCCCACCCGCCTCACTAGCCCCCCACCCCTGACTAGCTGACTATCCTCAGCTCAGTGCACAGCTGCCCCCCCCCCTCCTCCCAGCCAGCATTGCTAAAGCACTTTGCAGCACCGCTGAGTTCGATTTGGAAGCTTGTGTCATGTCAGCTCTCTTTCTTCTGTCAACACCTTGACTGAAATGGCTTGAGGATTTAGAGTTGTAGATGAAAGTGTTTCAGAAAGTACATAGTTAGCGAAGACTTCAGCTTGTCTGTGTAAATGTTGAGTGCAAATATCCCATTTTCCAGTTTGTAAGCCCGCTGTGTTGGACATTGGATGGAAAAGCCTTATCTTTGTCATGTCATGAACGTGACAGAGCCCTTCCTTCAATTGAGCTTCAGACTGCTCAGGTAGAGAGGAACAGCAGCACACTGAACAGATGTGGCTGCCATACTGTTGCAGGGTGGTAGTGGGCTGTGCCAGGCTATGCCAGGGTTACCTTATGACACTGTCTATCACACACACACACACACACACAAACACACCTCTCCACCCTCCCCCCACACACACACTCTCTCTCTCCATCCCCCTCCACCCCAAACACTCTACCTATATGAATCCTGCAAATATGAATCCTACCTGTTACACGCTGATCTACTTCACCTGTCTTTGTGCTTTTCTCCACCCCCTCCAGGTGTCGCCCATCTTCCCATTATCCCCTGTGTATTTATACCTGTGTTCTCTGTTTGTCTGTTGCGAGTTCGTCTTGTCTTGTCAGGGCTTACCAACGTTCTTTCCTGCCTTCCTGTCTCTCTCTACTTCTGTTTCCTATTTTTCCTATTTCTGACCATTCTGCCTGCCCTGACCCCGAGCCTGCCTGCCGTTATGTACCTGCCTGACTTGATTACGAACCTCCGCCTGCTCTCGACCTGCCCGTTGCCTGCCCAGTATTTCTAATAAATCATCTGAGAACTGATGCCTCCCGTGTCTGCATCTGGATCATATCCTTGACACTACCTATATGAATCGTATCCATATGAGTCCTACCTATATGAATCCTACCTATATGAATCCTACCTATCTGAAGCAGATCTCATGAGTAGCAGACCATTTTTCTTCCTTCCTGTGCCAATCAGATGTGCCTAAAACCTAGTGTCAACTTACCAGGTTGTTAGCTAGCTAAATAACAATAAACATTGTTCAGTCATGTAATCAAACCAATACATTTCGACCCTGGATTAGTTCACGATGTGGTTTGTGAAATTACACAAAATGCGAGCAAATCCCCATAAAAAGAAAAAAGGTATATCTGGTAACATGGGTCATAGTTTTTTAACTGTCTACAGACAAGACCTTTTCTTTGCTGTAAAGCTGCCAACATGTCTGGGCTCCATTTTCCCTTTCTGACACCCAAGAGGCTGCATGACAGTGATCTTGCAAAGTCTACTCAGTCTGCCCTGTGCTCTTGGTTGTTTAAAAAAAACACATTTCACCTTTATTTAACCAGGCAGGCCAGTTGAGAACAAGTTCTCATTTACAACTGCGACCTGGCCAAGATACAGCAAAGCAGTGCGACACAAACAACTACACAGAGTTACACATGGAAAAAACAAACGTACAGTCAACAACACAATAGAAAAAAATCTATACAAGATGACCAGTGAAATATACCTGCTGGAGCGCGTACTACGCGTGGGTGCTGCTATGGTGACCAGTGAGCTGAGCTAAGGCGGGGCTTTACCTAGCAAAGACTTCTAGATGACCTGGAGCCAGTGTGTTTGGCGATGAATATAAAGCTAGGGCCAGCCAACGAGAGCATACAGGTCGCAGTGGTGGGTAGTATATGGGGTTTTGGTTACAAAACGGATTGCACTGTGATAGACTGCAGTCATTTTTACAAGGGTATGTTTGGCAGCATGAGTGAAGGATGCTTTGTGGTGAAATAGGAAGCCAATTCTAGATTTAATTTTGGATTGGAGATGCTTAATGTGAGTCTGGATGGAGAGTGTACAGTCTAACGAGACACCTAGGTATTTGTAGCTGTCCACATCATCTAAGTCATAACCGTCCAGAGTAGTAATGCTGGACGGGCGGGCAGGTGCGGGCAGCGATCAGTTGAAGAGCATGCATTTAGTTTCTTGCATTAAGAGCAGTTGGAGGCCACGAAAGGAGAGTTGAATGGCATTGAAACTAGTGTGGAGGTTAGTTAACAGTGTCCAAAGAAGGGCCAGATGTTTATAAAATGGTGTTATCTGCATTGAGCTGGATCAGAGAATCACCGCAGCAAGAGCAACATTGTTGATGTATACAGGGAAAATAGTTGGCCCGAGAATTGAACCCTGTGGCACCCCCATAGATACTGCCAGAGGTCCGGACAATAAGCCCTCCGATTTGACAGACTGAACTCTGTCTGAGAAGTAGTTGGTGAACCAGGCAAGGCAATCATTAGAGAAACCAAGGCTGTTGAGTCTGCCAATAAGAATGTGGTGATTGACAGAGTCGAAAGCCTTGGCCAGGTCGATGAATACGGCTGCACAGTATGGCAGTTATGATATTGTTTAGGACCTGGAGTGTGGCTGAGGTGCACCCATGACCAGCTCGGAAACCAGATTGCATAGCGGAGAAGGTACGGTGGGATTCGAAATGGTCGGTGATCTGTTTATTAACTTGACTTTAGAAAGGCAGGTCAGGATGGATATAGGTCTGTAGCAGTTTGGGTCTAGAGTGTCTCCCCCTTCGAAGAGGGGGATGACCGCAGCAGCTTTCCAATCTTTGGGGATCTCAGACGATGCGAAAGAGAGGTTGAACAGAATAGTAATAGGGGTTGCAACAATTTTGGCAGATAATTTTAGAAAGAGAGGGTCCAGATTGTCTTGCCCAGCTGATTTGTAGGGGTCCAGATTTTGCAGCTGTTTCAGAACTTCAGTTATCTGGATTTGGGTGAAGGAGAAATGGGGGAGGCTTGGGCAATTTGCTGTGGGGGGTGCAGGGCTGGTGACGGGGGTAGGGGTAGCCAGTTGGAAAGCATGGTCAGCCGTAGAAAAATGCTTATTGAAATTCTCAATTATCGTGGATTTATCGGTGGGTATAGTGTTTCCTAGCCTCAGAGCAGTGGGCAGCTGGGAGGAGGTGCTCTTATTCTCCATGGACCTTACAATGTCTCAGAACTTTTTGGAGTTTGTGCTACAGGATGCAAATTTCTGTTTGAAAAAGCTAGCCTTTGCTTTCCTAACTGCCTGTGTATATTATTTCCTAACTTCCCTGAAAAGTTGCATATCGCGGGGGCTATTTGATGCTCATGCAGTACGCCACAGGATGTTTTTGTTCTGGTCAAGGGCAGTCAGGTCTGGAGGTAACCAAGGGCTATATCTGTTCCTGGTTCAAAATGTTTTGAATGGGGCATGCTTATTTAAGATGGTGAGGAAATCACTTTTAATGAATAACCAGGCATCCTCTATTGACGAAATGAGGTCAATATCCTTCCAGGATACCCGGGCAAGGTCCATTAGAAAGGCCTGCTCGCTGAAGTGTTTTAGCGAGCTTTTGACAGTGATGAGGGGTGGTTGTTTTAACCACAGACCATTACGGACGCAGGCAATGAGGCAGTGATCACTGAGATCCTGGTAGAAGACAGCAGAGGTGTATTTAGAGGGCAGGTTTGGATAGGATGATATCTATGAGGGTGCCCATGTTTACAGATTTGGGGTTGTACCTGGTAGGTTCATTGATAATTTGTGTGAGATTGAGGGCATATATCTTAGATTGTAGGATGGCCGGGGTGTTAAGCATACATTTAGAGGAGCAAGTTGTCTTTAAACAGGTCATGAAATTATACAATGCATCAACTATGCTCACTCTGCTCCAATGTAACAAATGCACAAATCAAACAGCAGAAGACTCAGGATCTGCATCCCTGCTCGCCATCACGGCTAAATTATAAAAAAAACTGATGGATAAATACATGCGGATGGAGAAAAGCAGGTGAGTGATTGCTGGAGGAGGAAGTGCTTGGCGGATTACTGTTGCCAAACATGATATGCGCATGAAAGTGAAGTGGACATTCTTGGACCAGCTCATACAAGAGAATAGTGGCTGTTGTTTAAATTCAATTTAATTTATAAACAAAACTGACTTTATAAACAAGCGGCAGCAGGTTATTTAGAGCGGTAGGGCCGAGAAATGTTTGTAGTGTCATACGAAACGGTACTACGGTATTCTAAAATGTTGGTACCATACTGTAAGTATCATGATGTTTTGCTACAGTCATATTACCGTGGTACTGGCATAGCACACACACATGATTTACCTCTGTTGTAGCGTTCCCTCTGCTCTATCTTGAGCATCAGGTAGAGGGTGCGGATGGGGAAGTAGACTGCCTGGGGGTACACTCGTCCCACCTAGCAGATAACAGACATGGGCAGGGGGGAGAGGGTTCACACTTAGATTACCTTTCAAAGAAGAACCATCCCTCAGGGTTAACAGTGGAGCATAGATGAGAGGAGTGTACACGGCAGAGAATACCAAATAATATCAAACATTGATCCCCTGGATGAAAGCAGCTCTGTATGGTGTAATGGAGATGGAGTTATGATGTGAAACCATGAAGGGTGATGTCAGGTTAAAACAGACCTGGGGCTACATTTAGAGGAGGAAGTTGCCTTGACCTACCCTTCTACTGCAGTCACTGAGCTAAGGTCAGCTTTATATATTTTTTTTATGCAAACTAATTATGCACTCCCTAATCTACATTTCTACAGACATATTCACGACTCCTCACGAAACCGTACACGAGTTGACACAATAAGCACTCCAGGGTATAGACAGGATGGATGCAAGAGTGTGACAGATAGACAGCCATTGGTGAGAGCTCTGCACCTCTCACTACGAGGGAGATACTCTACTAGACACTGATACAGTGACAGTGAGGCCTTGATGACAGAGAGACAGAGACAAGTTGGTTGAGCCCAGACCACAGTTCTTCTCTGGCCTCATTAGACTGACACCCTACACCCCTGTTAGCATACCCTGTTGATAGAGGGGTGAGGAGTAGCCTGTAGTCGTAAAGAGACACCTCTCTAACCCTGGCTCAATACAGAGGAGTACAGAGGGTGGGCTGTAATGGATGGAAGGATGGGTAGGAGATGGAAGGGAGGTGGGGTGGAGGAATGGAGCTTTTTGTCACAAAAAGGCTGGGACCTTTTAATACACTCCGGCATACCTACTTACTTTTTTTACTACCTGAAAATTGAGGCACGCCGTATCATTCCTTCCAGAGCTGTGAGGGCTATTAATCAAAGTAACCTATTTTGCACAGATAACCAAATATAATCTCAGTGGCTGGTAGAACCTGCTGTAAACAACATTTTATTTATTTAACCTTTATTTTACTGGGCAAGTCAGTTAAGAACAAATTCTTATTTACAATGGCGGACTACCAAAAGGCAAATGTCTTCCTGCAGGGATGGGGGCAGGGATTAAAAATAAATGAAATAAAAATATAGGACAAAACACACATGACAAGAGAGACAACACAACACCACATAAAGAGATACCTAAGACAACAACAAAGGAAGGCAGCAACACATGATAACACAACATGGGAGCAGCACAACATGGTAGCACCACAAAACAGGGTACAAACATTATGGGCACAGACAAAAGCACAAAGGGCTGGAAGGTAGAGACAACAATACATCACACAAAGCAGCCACAACTGCCAGTAAGAGTGTCCATGATTGAGTAATTGAATGATGAGATTGAGATCAAACTGTCCAGTTTGAGTGTTTGTTGCAGCTCATTCCAGTAGCTAGCTGCAGCGAACTGAAAAGAGGAGCGACCCAGGGATGTGTGTGCTTTGGGGACCTTTAACAGAATGTGACTGGCAGAACGGGTGTTGTATGTGGAGGATTAGGGCTGCAGTAGATATCTCAGATAAGGGGGAGTGAGGCCTAAGAGGGTTTTATAAATAACCATCAACCTTGTGACGGGTATACAGAGATGACCAGTTTACAGAGGAGTATAAAGTGCTGTGATGTGTCCTAGTATAATCGGCCTGTGTGTAGCTGGTGTGGAGGAGTCAGGCGCAGGTCAGCAGATATGATTTATGAAGTTCTTTACTCAAGAATACAAATATATACAACACAATAAACTAGCCCACAATAACGGACCGTATACATACATACTCACAAATACCATGGGGGAACAGAGGGTTAAATAATTAACAAGTAATTGGGTGATGAAACCAGGTGTGTAAAACAAAGACAAAACAAATGGAAAATGAAAAGTGGATCGGCGCTGGCTAGAACGCCGAACGCCGCCCGAACAAGGAGAGGGACCGACTCCGGCGGAAGTCGTGACACCTAGATTTGGTGGATTTGGATGCAAATCTAATGGCCAAATGTCGAAGAACATCTAGCTGCTTGAGAGCATGCTTACCTGCCTATCTATAAATTACATCTCCATTATCTAGCATGGGTAGGATGGTCATCTGAATCAGGGTTAGTTTGGCAGCTGGGGTGGAAGAGGAGAGATTACGATAGAGGAAACCAAGTCTAGATTTAATTTTAGCTTGCTGCTTTGATATATGCTTAGAGAAGGACAGTATACCATCTGGCCATACTCCCAAGTACTTGTATGAGGTGACTACCTCAAGCTCTAAACCCTCAGGTAGTAATTACACCTGTATGAAAGGTGCATTATTCTTACCAAATCACATTACTTTTGTTTTGGAGGTGTTCAGAACAAGGTTAAGGCAGAGATAGCTTGTTGGATACTAAGAAACCTTTGCTGTGGAGCGTTTATCACAAAAACCGGGGGAGGGGCCAGCTGAGTATAAGACTGTATCATCTGCATATAAATGGATGAGAGAGCTTCCAACTGCCTGAGCTATGTTGTTGATGTAAATTGAGAAGCGCGTGGGACCTAGGATCGAGCTTTGGGGTACTCCTTTGGTGACAGGCAGTGGCTGAGACAGCAGATGTTCTGACTTTATACACTGCACTCTATGAGAGAGGTAGTCAGAAAACAGGCCAAAGACGCCTCAGAGGCACCAATGCTCCATAGCTGGCCCACAAAAATGGAATGGTCTACCGTATCAAAAGCTTTGGCCAAGTCAATAAAAATAGCAGCACAACATTGCTAAGAATCAAGGGCAATTGTGACATCATTGAGTTGCAGTGACACATCCATAACCGGAGTGAAAACCAGATTGCATACCCGAAAGAATACTGTAGACATTAAGAAAGCCAGTCAGTTGATTATTGACAAGTTTTTCCAACACTTGATAAATAGGGCAAAATAGAAATAAGCCTATAACAGTTTTACATTTTTATTTTTTTATTTCACCTTTATTTAACCAGGTAGGCCAGTTGAGAATAAGTTCTCATTTACAACTGCGACCCGGACAAGATAAAGCAAGGCAGTGCGGCACAAACACAGAGTTTCACATGGAAAAAACAAACGTGCAGTCAACAACACAATAGAAAAAAGTCTATATACAGTGTGTGCAAATGGTGTGAGGATGTAAGGCAATAAATAGGCCATAATAGCGAAGTAATTACAATTTAGCAAATTTACACTGGAGTGATAGATGTGCAGATGATGTGCAAGTAGAAATACTGGTGTGCAAAAGAACAAAAAAGTGAATAAATACAACATGGGGATGAGGTAGGTAGATTGGATGGGCTATTTACAGATGGGCTGTGTACATCTGCAGCGATCAGTAAGCTGCTCAGATAGCTGATGTTTAAAGTTAGTGAGGGAAATTTAAGTCTCCACCTTCAGCGATGTTGGCTTTGGATATGACCAGTGAAATATACCTGCTGGAGCGCATGCTACTGGTGGGTGTTGATATCGTGACCAGTGAGCTGAGATAAGGCGGAGCTTTACCTAGCAAAGACGTATAGATGACCTGGAGCCAGTGGGTCTGGCGACGAATATGTAGTAAGGGCCAGCCGATGAGAGCATACAGGATGCAGTGGTGGGTGGTATATGGGCCTTGGTGACAAAACGGATGGCACTGTGATAGTTTGCCGAGGAGAATGTTAGAGGCTATTTTGTAAATGACATCGCCGAAGTCAAGGATCGGTAGGATAGTCAGTTTTACAAGGGTATGTTTGGCGGCATGAGTGAAGGAGGCTTTGTTGTGAAATAGGAAGCCAATTCTAGATTTAATTTTGGATTGGAGATGCTTAATGTGAGTCTGGATGGAGAGTTTACAGTCTAACGAGACACCTAGGTATTTGTAGTTGTCAACCTATTCTAAGTCAGAACCGTCCAGAGTAGTAATGCTGGACGGGCGGGCAGGTACGGGCAGCGATCAGTTGAAAAGCATGCATTTAGTTTTACTAGCGTTTAAGAGCAGTTGAAGGCCACGAAAGGAGAGTTGTATGGCATTGAAGCTCGTTTGGAGATTTGTTAACACAGTGTCCAAAGAAGGGCCAGATGTATACAGAATGGTGTCGTCTGCATAGAGGTGGATCAGGGAATCACCCACAGCAAGAGCGACATCGTTGATATACACAGAGAAGAGAGTCGTCCCGAAAATTGAACCCTGTGGTATCCCCATAGAGACTGCCAGAGGTCCGGACAACAGGCCCTCCGGTAGGACACACTGAACTCTATCAGAGAAGTAGTTGGTGAATCAGACTAGGCAGTCATTTGAGAAACCAAGGCTGGCCAGCTGGAGAGAAAGGAAAGTATGGCCAGCTGGAGAGAAATGCTTATTGAAATTCTTGATTATCATGGATTTATCGGCGGTGACAGTGTTTCCTAGCCTCAGTGCAGTGGGCACTAATTCTCCATGGACTTTAGTGTCCCAAAACTTTTTGGAGTTAGAGCTACAGGATGCAAATTTCTGAGAATTTCTGAGATCTTTTTTGAGAAAGATAGCCTTTGCTTTCCTAACTGACTGCGTGTATTGGTACCTAAAGTCCCTGAAAAGTTGCATATCGCGGGGGTTATTCGAAAGCTAATGCAGTCCGCCACAGGATGTTTATGTGTGTAGGTTTAGGTCAGTCAGGTCTGGAGTGAACCAAGGGCTATATCTGTTCTTAGGAACATGCTTATTTAAGATGGTGAGGAAATTACTTTTAAAGAATGACCAGGCATCCTCTACTGATGGGATGTCAATATCATTCCAGGATACCTGGGCCAGGTTTATTAGAAAGGCCTGCTCACGGAAGTGTTTTAGGGGGCGTTTGACAGTGATGAGGGGTGGTCGTTTGACAGCGGATCCATAGCTGACGCAGGCAATGAGGCAGTGATTGCTGAGATCCTGATTGAAAACAGCAGAGGTGTATTCAGAGGGCAAGTTGCTCAGGATAATATCTATGAGGTTGCCCATGTTTAGGGATTTAGGGTTGTACCTGGTGGGTTCCTTGATCATTTGTGAGATTGAGGGCATCTAGCTTAGATTGTAGGAATGCCGGGGTGTGTTAAGCATATCCCAGTTTAGGTCACCTAACAGAACAAACTCTGAAGACAGATGGGGGGCAATCAATTTACATATGGTGTCCAGGGCACAGCTGGGAGCTGAGGGGGGTCTATAACAGACTGAAACAGTGAGAGACTTATTTCTGGAGAGATTATTTTTTTTAAATTAGAAGCTTGAACTGTTTGGGCATAGACCTGGAAAGTATGACAGAAATTTGCAGGCTATCTCTGCAGTAGATTGCAACTCCTCCCCCTTTGGCAGTTCTATCTTGAAGAAAAATGTTGTAGTTGGGGATGGAAATCTCCAAATTTTTGGTGGCCTTCTTACGCCAGGATTCAGACACGGCAAGGACATCAGGGTTGGTGGAGTGTGCTAAAGCAGTGACTAAAACAAACTTAGGGAGAAGGCTTCTTATGCATGAAACCAAGGCTTTTACGGTTACAGAAGTCAACAAATGAGAGCGCCTGGGGATACGCAGGGCCTTGGTTAACCTCCACATCACCCGAGGAACAGAGGAGGAGTAGGATGAGGTATGGCTAAAGGCTATCAAAACTGGTTGTCTAGTGCGTTGGGGACAGAGGAGCAGATTTCTGGGCGTGGTAGGATAGATTCAGGGCATAATGTACAGACGGGTGTGGTAGGGTACGGGTACAGTGGAGGTAAACCAAGCCATTGAGTGACGATAAGAGAGGTTGCATCTCTGGACGCACTGGTTATGCTGGGTGAGGTCATCGCTTGTGTGGGAGGTGGGACAAAAGAGGTATCTGAGGCATGCTGAGTTGGACTAGGGGCTCCGCAGCCAACTAAAACAATGATAACTATCCTAAACAACAGTATACAAGGCATACTAACATTAGAGAGAGACATAAAGCGAGGCATAAAGCAATCACAGGTGTTGATTGGGAGAGCTAGCTAAGATAACAACGGGTGACACAACAACAGCTAATCAGCTAAGACAACAACAACAGGTAAAATGGGGATGCATGGGCGGAGAGGGTCAGTTAACTACACACAGGGCCTGAGTTCGAGGCTGGGGCCGACAGATAAACAAAAATAGACAAAATGGAGTACCGTGATTAATGAACACTCCAGCAGGCATCAGCTATGTAGCCAAGATATCATAGGATCCAGTGAACAGCAATAGATGAAACAGGGAAGCCGCTAGGTAGTAGTTACTACGCTAGCAAGCGGGAGACACAGCGTTCAAAAAAAAAAAGTTAGCAGGCCAGGGCTAGTAGAAGCGTCTACTCCGACGTCGGGCAAAGGCCGGTTGAGGGCACAATGGATGGAATTACGTTGGCAGACCAGCTGTGATGGAACGGCGGGGCTCCGTATCGACAAAGGGTCCAGGCCAGTTGACAAAAGAGGTATTGTAGCTGGAGTAATTTCGATTGCTAGCCGGGAGATGCGCCTGGCTCGCGGCTAACTGGTGCTATCTTTGGGACAAGGGCGTTAGCCACTATAGCCACTCTGTAGCAGCTAGCTAGCAGTGATGATCCGATGCAAAGGTCCAGAGCTTACGGCAAGAATCCTGTGGTGTAGTGGATTCTAGTCGTGTTAGTGAAGAGTCCGGGAGGCATCAGCTGTGTAGCCGAGTGATCATAGGGTCCAATGAGCAGGCCGGGAGATGGGCCTGGCTTAAGGCTAGCTTCGGGGCTGGGCCACTCGGTGGCAGCTAGCTAGCTGTGATGATCAGGATTAATGGTTCAGGGCTTACCCAGGAATCCAGTGTTGTAGTGGATAAAAACAGTCCGATAGTGGCAGGCTGGTAAGTATTATCCAGGCTTAAAGCAACTGGTGTCTGTGCAAAAGATAAAGGCCACTAGCAGTGGCTAACAATGACTTAATAGCTAGTACCTAATTAGCTGGTTAGCTTCTGATGGCTAGCTTCAGATGGAGATTCTGGCAATAAGGTCTAAAAATAGCAGATCCATATCACATTGGGTGAGGTTGCCAGAAGGTATATTTAATTTAAAAATGGAAAAAGAGATTGAAAATATATTGAACTATATACAAAAAAGATGAAAAATGTAAAATGTACACGGGAGAACGACAAACAACTTCTGCACTGCTACGCCATCTTGGATCAGCTTGATCTCCCCCTTTAAATAAAGGACTAACCGTGACTGCCTTCCAAGAAATGGGAACCTCCCCAAAGAGGAGAGACAGGTTAAGGACTAACCGTGACTGCCTTCCAAGCAATAGGAACCTCCCCAAAGAGGAGAGACAGGTTAAGAAGGTCAGAGATAGGATTGGTGATTATAGGGGCAGCAACCTTAAAGAAGAAAAGGTCTATACCATCTGACCCAGATTATTTTGGGGGGGTCAAGTTTAAGGAGCTCTTTTAGCACATCGGACTCAGTGATCGCCTGCAGGGAGAAACTTTGTAGCGGGGCAGACGGCACAACCCAAGGGGGGGGGGGGGGGGGGGGGGGCGCCAACCCAGACAGGAAGATCACATCAGTGACGCCGCGGCACAACCCAAGGGGGGGGGGGGGGGCGCCAACCCAGACAGGAAGATCACATCAGTGACTCAACCCACTCAGGTGACGCACCCCTCCCAGGGACGGTATGAAAGAGCCCCAGTAAGCCAGTGACTCAGCCCCTGTAATAGGGTTAGGGGTAGAGAATCCCAGTGGAAAGAGGGGAACCGGGCTGGCAGAGACAGCAAGGGCAGTTCGTTGCTCCAGAGCATTTCCGTTCACTTTCCCACTCCTGGGCCAGACTACACTCAATCATATGACCCACTGAAGAGATGAGTCTTCAGTAAAGACTTAAAGGTTGAGACCGAGTTTGCGTCTCTTATATGGGTAGGCAGACCGTTCCATAAAAATTGAGCTCTATAGGAGAAAGCCCTGCCTCCAGCTGTTTGCTTAGAAATTCTAGGGACAATTACGAGGCCTGCGTCTTGTGTCCGTAGCGTACGTGTAGGTATGTACGGCAGGACCAAATCAGAGGGCAGGTAGGAGCAAGCCCATGTAAAGTTTTGTAGGTTAGCAGTAAAACCTTGAAATCAGCCCTTGCCTTGACAGGAAGCCAGTGTAGGGAAGCTAGCACTGGAGTAATATGATCAAATTTTTTGGTTCTAGTCAGGATTCTAGCAGCCGTATTTAGCACTAACTGAAGTTTATTTAGTGCTTTATTCAGGTAGCCGGAAATGTAGAGCATTGCAGTAGTCTAACCTAGAAGTGACAAAAGCATGGATTAATTTTTCTGCATCATTTTTGGACAGAAAGTTTCAGATTTTTGCAATGTTACATAGATGGAAAAAAAGCTGTACTTGAAATGGTCTTGATATGTTCTTCAAAAGAGAGATCAGGGTCCGACTTTTGATGTTCCTTGGTTGGGGTCTGAGCAGATTATTTGTTGCAATTGCAAACGTAATAAAATGGTGGTCCGATAGTCCAGGATTATGAGGAAAAACATTAAGATCCACAACATTTATTCCATGGGACAAAGGTCCACTAGGTCCAGAATATGACTGTGACAGTGAGTAGGTCCAGAGACATGTTGGACAAAACCCACTGAGTCGATGATGGCTCCGAAAGCCTTTTGGAGTGGGTCTGTGGACTTTTCCATGTGAATATTAAAGTCACCAAAGATTAGAATATTATCTGCTATGACTACAAGGTCCGATAGGAATTCAGGGAACTCAATGAGGAACGCTGTATATGGCCCAGGAGGCCTGTAAACAGTAGCTATAAAAAGTGATTGAGTAGGCTGCATAGATTTCATGACTAGAAGCTCAAAAGACGAAAACGTTATTTTTTTTTGTTGTAAATTGAAATTTGCTGTTGTAAATGTTAGCAACACCTCCGCCTTTGCGGGATGCACAGGGGATATGGTCACTAGTGTAGCCAGGAGGTGAGGCCTCATTTAACACAGTAAATTCATCAGGCTTAAGCCATGTTTCAGTCAGGCCAATCACATCAAGATTATGATCAGTGATTAGTTCATTGACTATAATTGCCTTTGAAGTAAGGGATCTAACATTAAGTAGCCCTATTTTGAGATGTGAGGTATCATGATCTATTTCAATAATGACAGGAATGGAGGAGGTCTTTATCCTAGTGAGATTGCTAAGGCGAACACAAGCCATGTTTAGTTTTGCCCAACCTAGGTCGAGGCACAGACACGGTCTTAATGAGGATAGCTGAGCTGACTACACTGACTGTGCTAGTGGCAGACTCCACTATGCTGGCAGGCTGGCTAACAGCCTGCTGCCTGGCCTGCACCCTATTTCATTGTGTAGCTAGAGGAGTTAGAGCCCTGTCTATGTTGGTAGATAAGATGAGAGCACCTCTCCAGCTAGGATGGAGTCCGTCACTCCTCAGCAGGTCAGGCTTGGTCCGGTTTGTGGGTGAGTCCCAGAAAGAGGGCCAATTATCTACATATTCTATATTTTGGGAGGGGCAGAAAACAGTTTTCAACCAGCGATTGAGTTGTGAGACTCTGCTGTAGAGCTCATCACTCCCCCTAACTAGGAGGGGGCCAGAGACAATTACTCGATGCCGACACATCTTTCTAGCTGATTTACACGCTGAAGCTATGTTGCGCTTGGTGATCTCTGACTGTTTCATCCTAACATCGTTGGTGCCGACGTGGATAACAATATCTCTATACTCTCTACACTCGCCAGTTTTAGCTTTAGCCAGCACCATCTTCAGATTAGCCTTAACGTCGGTAGCCCTGCCCCCTGGTAAACAGTGTATGATCACTGGATGATTCGTTTTAAGTCTAATACTGCGGGTAATGGAGTCGCCAATGACTACAGTTTTCAATTTGTGGCTTCCTACAGCATTCCTACAGCATTTCCTTCCAGAAACCGCGAGAACGTTGTCCGGCTGCGGGGACCGCGCGAGGGGATTTATACTAACGTTACTATCTGTACTTACTGGTGGCACAGACGCTGTTTTATCCTTTCCTACACTGAAATTACCCTTGCCTAACGATTGCGTCTGAAGCTGGGCTTGTAGTACAGCTATCCTCGCCGTAAGGTGATCGTTCTCCTGTACATTATGAGTACAGCGACTGCAATTAGAAGGCATCATGTTAATGTTACTACTTAGCTTCGGCTGTTGGAGGTCCTGATGAACCATGTCCAGATAAAGCGTCCGGAGTGAAAAAGTTGAGGGAAAAAACAAAAATATAAACGGTAATTAAAAAGTAAAAACCGTGAAGTTGTCAGGTAGCAAAGTAAGGTTGGCAACAAAACGCACAGCAACACGTAAACAAGTCTGCAAGTTGTGACAGGAAATGGCGAACTACCTCGTACCACAGTACCAGTACTCTACAGCCTTGTTATTGTTATTGTGTTACCATTTCCTTTTTAATTGTATTTTTTTGTTATTTTCAAAAGAAAAAATCGTACTTTTTAACTCTGCATTGTTGGGAAAGGGCTCATAAGTAAACGTTTCATGGGAAAGTCTACACCTGTTGTGATGAATACATTTAGATTTGATCTAGCTAGCCATGTGCTTTTATTTTATTTTTAGCTGATATGGGAATGTATACACAAGCAGCATATCAAACTGGGAAAATGTTTTATGTTACACCAGCAAGTATAATATTATTTGCCAGAGATATGGGAAGCTAAAAAGGCTAGCTAGCTTGCTACATTTTTATCCAGGGTGAAACCATCTAGCTAGGCTGCCAGCTAGCTACTACAAGCAAGGGAAGGCGACTCTTCCTTGCTTTCACAAAATGAAAAGACAAACATTTTAAAACATTTAAAATCCAAAAATCCCACTACACCCACGTGCACACACTCACGTAGATCGATGGAGTGAAGCTTGTAGTAACCTTAAAACTTCTTGCTCCTACCTGAGACGCAGATGTCTCATCTAGACACCTGGAAATGCAAATGCGCTACGCTACATGCTAAATGTACTCGTTAAAACTCAAACGTTCATTAAAACACACATGCAGGGTATTGAATTAAAGCTACACTCGTTGTGAATCTAGCCAACAAGTCAGATTTTTAAAATGCTTTTCGGCGAAAGCATGAGAAGCTATTATCTGATAGCATGCAACACCCCAATATACCTGAAGGGGACGTAAACAAAAGAATTAGCGTAGCCGGCGCTACACAAAACGCAGAAATAAAATTTAAAACATTCATTACCTTTGATGATATTCTTTGTTGGCACTCCTATATGTTCCATAAACATCACAATTGGGTCTTTTTCCCGATTAAATCCGTCCATGTATGCCCAAAATATCAATTTGTATAGCCTGTCTGGTTCAGGAAAAAAGCTCCCTTCCAACACGCAACGTCATTTTTAAAAATTATATAAGTTGCCTATATTCTTTGACAAAACACTTCAACCTACTTTTGTAACCCAACTTTAGGTATTTGTAAACGTTAATAAGCGATCAAATTGATCACTGGGCGATCTGTATTCAATAGCAGCTACTCAAGAAAACGATGTCCTTTGTCTCTCTTCCAAAATCGATTGCTGTATGCTGGACGAAATGAAGGATCTATTTGTCATTACACAAAGGATTTTTGTCAATGAAAATGACGTTTTTGGCGACATCGTGTGGAAGTTGTAGGAACTGCAAGCTCCCTGCTATATATTTTTGCTTGCAATAAACAATTCAGAGACTGGCGGATTAATACTTTTCTGTGGTTTTTGTGACCAGGTTTTTCTTGGGATTTCGCTTGCTGTTCACGTTCTGTTATAGTCACAGACATTATTTAACCAGTTTTAGAAACTTCAGAGTGTTTTCTATCCACACATACTAATCATGTGCATATACTATATTCCTGGCATGAGTAGCAGGACGCTGAAATGTTGCGCGAGTTTTAACAGAATGTTCGAAAAAGTAGGGGGTAGACTGAAGAATTAAGTGGCAGATTAAAGATGAAAGGAGGAAGAAGGAGAGGAAGTTGAGATCAGGCGATGAAGGATGTCATATTTTGGAGGGGGTGAGGAGGAGGGGTGTTAGATTGTCTAAAGGAATGTTAACGCTGTGATTCATCTCTCCTCTACCTCTCAGGGCTAACCTTCATTAATATTTCACTGTCCGTTTTTAAAACATCCCGTCGTGCACCTGAATCCCGCGGAGAAACACTAAATTATTCAGCATCGCTGAGATAAAGGCTTCCATCCATTTAAAAGGTGCTTTGCTGCTTTTTTTATTTTACAGAAAGACACTCAACCTTTTACCCTTCACTTATCACAGGGCGAGGAGGCATGAGGAGGGGGGAAAGGCCTCACCCATTCACTCCCCAAATACCAAACGCCAAAAGACATTAAAAAACCTCTCCTTGATGTCTCTCCACTCATGTAATAGGTAAAGGGAACGCTGGATCAAAAAAAGGTTGAGGAAGCCTGATTTAATAACTAACAAAGCCATATTTCTATTCCATTAAGCACTTGACTTGGGATTGACTAACTAGCCTTAATATGGTGTGTTTCCACTCAGAGTGCTACAGACAGATTCTGAGATCAGACAGATACTAACTGGCATCCAACCCAAACCCTAACTGGCATCCAAACTTACTTAGGTGGTGTGCTGTCAATTAGGCCTTACAACTGCTCTCTCGACTCTTTGCTCTCCCTTCTCTCACACTCTCTATTCCCTCTCTCTTCATTCCCTACTTCTCCTCCTCCCTCCTTCTCTCCCATTTCCCACTCTACCGGCTGGATGAGGGGTGTTTGACGTAGCCAACTACTCTTTGAAGCTCACGCCACTTTAAATAATACTTAATTAACGGAAAGCAAATTAGTCACCTACTTTAATTTGCAGCTCTGTTCCTGCACTGCAGATGCGTTTGATATGAACTTAATAATCATTCCTTCCATAAATCATTTGAAAAGGCTCACTGGAGAGAGGGGAAGAGGGGGAAGCCAATAAATGAGAGGAGAGGAATAGGAATGGTTAATTTGATAAATCCAAAGTGCTAGAGAGAGACCACTCTGGCACTGATTGCTGCTAATCTATCTTTATTAGGCTGACATGGCGGCACTCTTATGCGCACACACACCCCTTTCCCCTCAGTCACGGACACAGACACACATGGACAGATACATATGGGGGAAAAAATCACATTTAAGAGTGATGAGGAGGGGAGGGCTGATTGCTTGTGGTACAGGAAGGTCCACAGCTTGCCCGTCCCTGGTACAAAAAAGTTGAGAAAGTTGAGAAACACTATATACGGAAGAGTGCTTTGGTCCTCCTCGTTTTGTTTTGTTAATTAACCAATGAACCCCTTTGCCAAAGACTACCAGTCTACAAAGATCTATTATTGTGTACCCTAGCAACACTTACCTTCCTTTTTATACTGTAGATTTCTAATTCTAATGGGGTGTGCTGTAGACAGATGGGCTTATTCTATGGACGTGAGGTGACCACAGGCATAGAATTATATATTAGAACTTAATTCAATAGGATCTCTGTGGGTACAGGTGTGTTGTGGGTGGTCACAGGTATGTTGTAGTAGACAGATTGACGTACCTGGCTGATGAGGTTGAGCAGGGGTTTGCCCTATGACCCCACCAGGAAGTTCAGGAGCTGTGGTATCCATGCCAACCACTGAATGGGCGGCACCCCGATGCAGTACTTGTCCACAGCATCCGCCAGGGTGTTCTTGTCATGGAAACTCAGCAGCCACAGCACCTGGGGATGGAGGGATGAAAAAGGGCAGGAGAGAGAGATAGAGAGGGGGGGTGAGAATAGTGACACCGTTAGAGGGAGGTTGTCATCAACATTTCAATGGTAACTAAAGGGCTTAATTGCCTGTAGTATCATCACCGGACCATCTCTGCAGCTAAGATCAGTGGCACACATGAACAGTGAAAGGGAGAGGGGGAGGTTGCTTTCTTGGCAAGCTCTAGCCACTTTGAGAAGGGGAGTAGAGAGAGGGGTCACTGAGTAGGTGAACTCCCTCCTGGGGGGGGGACTGTTGATGTAAACATACCCCCCCCAGCCCCTCCACCCTCCTGGCCCTCTACCCCTTTCAACCAGCCAGACAGGCCACACAGCTGAGCCCTAGGGGCCCTGGCCAAAAACAGTTAACTACATAGGGAATAGGGTGCCATTTGGGACACAACGCAGTTACCATGCCCCAGCCAGCCATCTCATCTCTTCATACAATACCAAGGGCAACAGACCCCCCTATCTTTGTGTGTGAGTGCATCGTTTAATGTTCATCCCCAGAAACGCCAACCCATAGGAAATGGAATGGCCTGTGATTATTTCTGTGAAAGGTGATTACAGTATTTGTGTGATGGACAATATAACAGCACATACTGGAGAGGGAGAGACTGTTGTCCTGTTAGTCTTTCAATTTTAATACAGGCCATCTTCATCTTAATGACAGCCTATTGCCCATTTAGTGCATTACATGCTATTGTCCAGTCCACCATCACCCAAGGAAGATCAACTACGTTATCTTATCTGGACATACACTACATTACCAAAAGTTTGTGGACACCTGCTCGTCAAATGTCTCATTCTAAAATCATGGTCATTAATATGGAGTTGGTCTCCCCTTTGCTGCTTATAACAGCCTCCAGTCTTCTGGGAAGGATTTCCACTAGATGTTGGAACATTGATTCGGAGACTTGCTACCATTCAGCCACAAGAGCATTAGTGTGGTCGGGCACTGATGTTGGGCAATGAACCTCGCTTTGTGCACGGGGGCATTGTTATGATGAAATAGGAAAGGGCCTTCCCCCAAACTGTTGCCACAAATTTGGAAGCACCGAAACGTCTAGCATGTCATTGTATGCTGTAGCGTTAACATGTCCCTTCACTGGAACTAAGGGGCCTAGCCCAAACCATGAAAAACAGCCCCAGACCATTATTCCTCCTCCACCAAACTTTGCAGTTGGCATTATGCATTGGGGTAGGTAGCGTTCTCCTGGCATCCGCCAAACCCAGATTCACTGCCAGATGGGGAAGCATGATTCGTCACTCCAGAGAACATGTTTCCACTGCTCCAGAGCCCAATGGCGGCGAGCTTTACACCAGACGACGCTTGGCATTGCATATGATGTTCTTAGGCTTGTGTGTGGCTGCTCGGCCTGTTCTGTGAGCTTGGTTGGCCTACCACTCAGCCGTTGTAGATCCTAGACGTTTCCACTTCAGAATAACAGAATTTACAGCTGATGAACTGACTTGTTGGAAAGGTGGCATCCTATGACAGTGCCTGGTTGAAAGTCACTGAGCTCTTTAGTAAGGCTTTTCTACTGCCAATGTTTGACTATAGAGATTGCATGGATGTGTGATTGATTTTATACACCTGTCAGCAACAGGTGTGGGTGGAATAGCCAAATCCACTTATTTGAAGGGGTATCCATATACTTTTGTATACATAATGTATTTCTGAGAACAGTGATCTAACACCAGCGTATATAATCCATCTTCAATAGCTTTTGCTGTAGGACTATTGGCTACAACTGTCCATTACTCTTTCTGGCACCACAGAGGAGGCTGGGCGGCGTGGTCTGGTCTGGTTGTTAGTGAGGGACAGTCTGAGCTGAGGCTGTGCGGTGTGGTCTGGTATTGTTGTTAGTTTGGGTCAGTCTAAGCGAAGCATGAGATTAAAGGAGACTATGGCAGTGATTGGGGGTGAAGAATAGATGGTCTTTCTTTGACATGGATGCTCCACTCGGTGGAACTTGCTTCCACTAAATACTCCATTTGGAGTTATCTTGGAGAACCTAGTCTAAATAAAGGCTGATGAACACAACTCCTACATGCCGAGAACCATTTGTGGGAGTTAAACTTCACAAGAAGTCTTCCTGTTCATCTGTGTGTGAGTCCTTCACAGGTAAAGCTGCAAGGCAAGCTTCAACGCCATTACAACTCTCCTTCCGTGGCTTTCAACTGCTCTTAAATGCAAGTCAAATAAAATGCATGATATTCAACCGATCACTGCCCGCACCTGCCCGCCCGTCCAGCATCACTAATCTGGACGGTTCTGACTTAGAATATGTGGACAACTATAAATACCTAGGTGTCTGGCAAGACTGTAAACTCTCCTTCCAGACTCACATTAAGCATCTCCAATCCAAAGTTTAATTTAAATCTAGAATCGACTTCCTATTTCGCAAACAAAGCCTCCTTCACTCATGCTGCCGAACTTACCCTCGTAAAACTGACTATCCTACCAATCCTTGACTTTGGCGATGTCATTTACAAATTAGCTTCCAACACTCTACTCAGCAAACTGGATGCAGTCTATCACAGTACCATCTGTTTTGTCACCAAAACCCCATATACTACCCACCCCTGCGACCTGTATGCTCTCGTTGGCTGGTCCTCGCTACATATCCGTCGCCAAACCCACTGGCTCCAGGTCATCTCTAAGTCTTTGCTAGGTATAGCTCTGCCTTATCTCAGCTCACTGGTCACCATAGCAGCACCCACCCGTAGCACGTACTTGATAGTTACCTACACAAATAGCTAGCTAGAACAAAGTGTTAATAAGATAAATACATTTAAAAAGGATTAAAAGCAATACAAATAAGTTATCCAGTAGGCATCTACTGAGGGAGCTAAGAGCTGCTCCGGTATATTTCACTGGACATCCCCAAAGCCAACATCTACTTTGACAGCCTTTCCTTCCAGTTCTCTGCTGCCAATGACTGGAACGAATTGCAAAAATAATTGAAGTTGGAGACTATATCTTATTAACCCTTACTAACTTAAAGCGTTAGCTGTCAGAGCAGCTTACCGATCGCTTCAGCTGTACACAGCCCATCTGTAAATAACCCATCCAACCAACTACCTTCCTCATCCCCATATTTGTTTTTGTTTTTCTGCTCTTTTGCACACTAGTATATCTACTTGCACATCCTCATCTGCACATACATCACTCGTGTTATCTGCTAAATTGTAATTACTTCGCCACTATTGGCCTATTTATTGCCTTACTTCATTTGCACACACTGTATACAGATTGTTCTATTGTGATATTGACTGTACGTTTGCTTATCCCATGTGTAACTCTGTTGTTGTTTTAGTCCCACTGCTTTGCTTTATCTTGACCAGGTCACAGTTGTAAATGAGAACTTGTTCTCAACTGGCCTACCTGGTTAAATAAAGGTGAAATTTAAAAAAAATCAAAACAGAAACACACCGTTTGTTACCCATAATATTAGCAGTTGCATAGCCAAATGTTGGCTAGAGCTCTGTCCTTCATAGAAGCTGCAAGGTTACCAGTAGCTGTGTCTCATATATGGTAGAAGCTGGAAGGTTACCAGTAGCTGTGCCTCATGAGGTAGAAGCTGCAAGGTTACCAGTAGCTGTGTCTCATATATGGTAGAAGCTGGAAGGTTACCAGTACCTGTGCCTCATGAGGTAGAAGCTGCAAGGTTAGCAGTAGCTGTGCCTCATGAGGTAGGAGCTGCAAGATTATCAGTAGCTGTGCCTCATGAGGTAGAAGCTGCAAGGTTATCAGTAGCTGTGCCTCATGAGGTAGAAGCTGCAAGGTTACCAGTAGCTGTGCCTCATGAGGTAGAAGCTGCAAGGTTACCAGTAGCTGTGCCTCATATGATGTAGAAGCTGCAATATTACCAGTAGCTGTGTCATATGAGGTAGAAGCTGGAAGGTTACCTGTAGCTGTGCTTCAAATGATGTAGAAGCTGGAAGGATACCTGTAGCTGTGACATATGAGGTAGAAGCTGGAAGGTTACCAGTAGCATTGCCTCATATGAGGTAGAAGCTGGAAGGTTACCAGTAGCTGTGCCTCGTGTGAGGTAGAAGCTGAAAGGTTACCTGTAGCTCAATCAATCAATCAATCAATGAAATGTATTTATAAAGCCATTTTCAGATCAGCCGATGTCACAAAGCGCTAAACAGAAACCCAGCCTAAAACCCCAAACAGCAAGCAATGCAGATGTTGAAGCACGGTGACTAGGAAAAACTCCCTAGAAAGGCTGGAACCTAGGAAGAAACCTAGAGAGGAACCAGGCTCTGAGGGGTGGACAGTCCTCTTCTGGCTGTGCCGGGTGGAAATTATAACAGTACATGGCCAAGATGTTCAAATGTTCATAGATGAGCAGCAGGGTCAAATAAAAATAATAATAATCACAATGGTTGCAGAGTGTGCAACAGGTCAGCACCACAAAAGTAAATGTCAGTTGGCTTTTCATAGCCGAGCATTCAGAGATAGAGACAGCAGGTGCGGTAGAGAGAGAGTCGAAAATAGCAATTTCGGGACATGGTAGGACATCCGGTGAACAGGTCAGGGTTCCATAGCCACAGGCAGAACAGTTGAAACTGGAGCAGCAGCATGACCAGGTGGACTGGGGACAGCAAGGAGTCATCAGGCCAGGTAGTCCTGAGGCAAGGTCCTAAGGCTCAGGTCCTCCGAGAGGGAATGGAGAGGGATTTAGAGGGAGCATACTTAAATTCACACAGGACACCGGATAAGACAGGAAAAACACTCCAGATATAACAGACTGACCCTAGCCCTCTGACACACAAACTATTGCAGCATAAATACTGGAGTCTGAAAAGGATGGGTCAGGAGACACTGTGGCCACATCCAATGATACCCCCGGACAGGACCGAACAGGCAGGATATAACCCCACCCACTTTGCCAAAGCACAGCCCCCACAACACTAGAGGGATATCTTCAAACCGCCAACTTACTACCCTGAGACAAGACTGAGTATAGCCCACAAAGATCTCCCCCACGGCACAAACCCGAGGGGGGCGCCAACCCAGACAGGAAGATCACGTCAGTGACTCAATCCACTCAAGTGACGTACCCATCCTAGCGACGGCATGGAAGAACACCAGTAAGCCAGCAACTCAGCCACCATAATAGGGTTAGAGGCAGAGAATCCCAGTGGAGAGAGGGGAACCGGCCAGGCAGAGACAGCAAAGCGGTTCGTCGCTCCAGTGCCTTTCCGATCACCTTCACACCCCTTGGCCAGACTACACACAATCATAGGACCTACTGAAGAGATGAGTTTTCAATAAAGATTTAAAAGTTGAGACAGAGTCTGCATCTCTCATATGGATAGGCAGACCATTCCATAAAAATGGAGCTCTATAGAAGAAAGCCCTGCTTCCAGCTGTTTGCTTAGAAATTCTAGGGACAATAAGGAAGCTTGCGTCTTGTGACCATAGTGTACGTGTAGGTATATACGGCAGGACCAAAATCAGAGAGATAGATAGGAGCAAGCCCATGTAATGCTTTGTAGGTTAGCAGTAAAACCTTGAAATCAGCCCTATCTTATCCATCAGTGTAGAGAGCCTAGCACTGGAGTCATATGATCACATTTTGGGGTTCTACTAAAAGTTCTAGATGCCGTGTTTAGCAATAACTGAAGTCTATTTAGTGCTTTATCCGGGTAGCCGGAAAGTAGAGCATTGTAGTTGTTTAATCTAGAAGTGACAAAAGCATGGATTAGCTTTTCTGCATCGTTTATGGACAGAAAGTTTCTGATTTTTGCAATGATATGAAGATGGAAAAAAGCTGTCCTTGAAATAGTCTTGATCTGTTTGCCAAAAGAGAGATCAGGGTCCATAGTAACACCGAGGACCTTCACAGTTTCATTTGAGATGACTGTACAACAATCAAGATTAATTGTCAGATCCAACAGAAGATCTCTTTGTTTCTTGGGACCTAGAACTAGCATTTCTGTTTTGTCCAAGTTTAAATGTAAAACATTTGCCGCCATCCACTTCCTTATGTCTGAAACACAGGCTTCTATTGATGGCAATTTTGGGGCTTCACCATGTTTCATTGAAATGTACAGCTGTGTATCGTCCTTATAGCAGTAAAAGTTAACATAATGTTTTCGAATGACATCACCAAGAGGTAAAATATATAGAGAAAACAAACAGTGGTCCTTAAACAGAACCTTGAGGAACACCGAAACTTACAGATGATATGTCAGAGGACAAACCATCCACAGAGACAAACTGATATCTTTCCAACAGATAAGATCTAAACCAGGCCAGAACTTGTCCGTGTAGACCAATTTGGGTTTCCAATCTTTCCAAAAGAATGTGGTGATCGATGGTGTCAAAAGCAGCACTAAGGTCTAGGAGCACAGATGCAGAGCCTTGGTCTGACACCATTAAAAGGAAATGTATCGCCTTCACGAGTGCAGTCTCAGTACTATGAATGGGTCAAAAACAGACTGAAGCATTTTGTATACATTGTTTGTATACGAAAGGCAGTGAGTGCGCAACAGCTTTTTCTAAAATGTTTGAGAGGAATGAAAGATTCGATATAGGCTGATAGTTTTTTATATTTTCTGGGTCAAGGTTTGACTTTTTCAAGAGAGGCTTAATTACTGCAACTTTTAGTGAGTTTGGTACACATCCGGTGGATAGGCAGCCGTTTATTATGTTCAACATAGGCTGGCAGGCTGGCTAACAGCCTGCTGCCTGGCCTGCACCCTATCTCATTGTGGAGCTGGAGGAGTTATAGCCCTGTCTATGTTCATAGATAAGATGATAGCAGCCCTCCAGCTTGGATGGAGTATGTCACTCCTCAGCAGGCCAGGCTTGGTCCTGTTTGTGGGTGAGTCCCAGAAAGAGGGCCAATTATCTACAAATTCTATCTTTTGGAAGGGACAGAAAACAGTTTTCAACCAGCGATTGAGTTGTTTAACTCTGCTGTAGAGCTCATCACTCCCCCTAACTGGAAGGGGCCAGAGACAATTACCCGATGCCGACACATCTTTCTAGCTGATTTATACGCTTAAGCTATGTTGCACTTGGTGACCTCTGACAGTAGCTGTACCTCAAAAAGCTGGAAGGTTACCAGTAGCTGTGCATCATGAGGTATAAACTGGAATATTACCAGTAGCTGTGCCTAATATAGGGATATTACTCTAGCTCATCTGTGTTTGCTTGGATCACACAAGCAGTAGTGGGGAGAACTAAGTCAGGTACTTACGTGACTTGCTCTCGTTCTGGTGTCGGCAGGCATGCAGGTAGCAGGTGAGGAAGAACACACACATGTGCAGCTGGTGCTCCTTAATGAAGATGTTCTCCAGGTCGTCATCCCACATGGCCCAGGCCTTCACTAAGACATCATGCATCTGGACCACCACCGATAACACCTTGTTAGCCTCCTCTGACCTGAAGGAGAGGGGGAGTAATGAAGAGAGTGAGAGGGAAGGGGGATATGGAGAGGAAGGAGAGGGAGATGGAGATGGAGAAGGGAGGATAGAGGAGTGGGGAGAAAGGGGGAATGGCAAGAGAAGGAGAAAGAGGGGAGGGGATATGGAGAGGAAGGAGGGAGATGGAGACGGAGAAGGGAGGATAGAGGAGTGGGGAGGAAGGGGGAATGGCAAGAGAAGGAGAAAGAGGGGAGGGGACTATGGAGAGGAAGGAGAGGGAGATGGAGACGGAGAAGGGAGGATAGAGGAGTGGGGAGGAAGGGGGAATGGCAAGAGAAGGAGAAAGAGGGGAGGGGACTATGGAGAGGAAGGAAAGGGAGATGGAGACGGAGAAGGGAGGATAGAGGAGTGGGGAGGAAGGGGGAATGGCAAGAGAAGGAGAAAGAGGGGAGGGGACTATGGAGAGGAAGGAGAGGGAGATGGAGACGGAGAAGGGAGGATAGAGGAGTGGGGAGAAAGGGGGAATGGCAAGAGAAGGAGAAAGAGGGGAGGGGACTATGGAGAGGAATGGGGAGAGGGAGAGGAAGCAAGAGAAGGAAAAATAGATCTGGGAGTATGTTGAGAGAGAGAGAAGGGGGATTCATCTTCCCCTCTTCATCTACAAGGCTCTCCTCCCACCGTTAGCACTTACTGTAGCATGACTTCTGTGAAGGACTTAATGTGGCATGACTTCTGTGAATGTCTTAATGTAGCATGACTTCTGTGCAGGTCTTAATGTATCATGACTTGTATGCCAGTGAAGGTCAGGAGCTTTTACTGTGGTAAAGTACGTCAAAGTCAGTCTCACGTTATCACAGAGAGCTGATCAATGAGCTTTAATAGCACAGTGACATTGCAGCTTAACAGCATCACAACATTTCATCAACATGTCACAAAGCAGGTTATGGCTCTGTATACTGGATCTGAGAATAAGCTTAAATGCAGAAGAGGCTACAGCTTAGAGAGAAACCAATACAGATAAACTTGGGAATCCTTGAGGATTCCTTATCCTGCTTCCAAAATCTAGAACTCACAGCTCAAGTGTTCCTTTTATAGGTTAAACATTAAGCAGACACACACATAAAGAGACACCTACGTTTGACTGTTGTGCTATGCAGACTGTGAAAAATATGTTCAACCATCAGTCACTTTCGAAGCATCCTCCTCCCCTGTAAGCCATAAACCAAAATAATTGTACACCCCATTTGGGACGTGATTAAGGAATAATGGGAAGGCACCCCATAAAAAATAAACATGTCCCTCAGTCAAAATAAAGCCACTTGTCTGTCAACAGAACAAAAGCTCAACAGGGCTTAGTCAAACAACCCCATCATTTTGGGAGAAGTTTCACACATCAAACCGTGAGGAGTAAACACACCTAGTGTAAAATGGCTCCCAGGCCAATCAATTATAATGTGTTATTATAAAAACCTATTTGGCATTGAGATAAAGGAACGTGGAGGCTGATTGCTGTGGGAGTCTGAGCCAGGCCCCTACAGTCACATTGGCCGTGTTAAAGCACATAAACAGTTTCTCCTCAGCGGGAGCAGAGCGGGTAGAGGGGGGGCGAGGAGAGGAGCGGGAGAAGAGGGGAGCGGAGAGAGGCGAGAGGAGAGAGGCGCTAGAGAGGAGAGTGAAGAGAGGGAATGGGATGAGGGGAGAGGGGAGCGGGCTGAGGAGGGAGTAGAGTGGAGCGGGGAGAAACGCCCAGCCATGTGTCAAGTCACACACACACACCACCTAACTTTATGCCCCAAACCTCTTCCCCAGGTCTGAACCATGCTGTTCATACTCCCGCAGAGTGAGAGTGTGTTGTGGTGTGTGTGTGTGTGTGTGTGTGTGTGTGTGTGTGTGTGTGTGTGTGTTCTTAATGACTGCATTAGGGCCCTACTGCTGAGGCTAGGCTAATTTCTGCTGATTCCAGTAAATTGCCAGTGAGTTAATTATTCGGGCGCAGATATTTAATAGCCATCCCCAAATTGTCTTTCACCCTGTGGGGCACCACCATCATGTCAGGGCTGATGAGATGAGTTGGTGCTGAGAGGTGAGGGGGAAGCAGTGGGTGTGTGTGCGTGAAAGAGAGATTGGAGTAGGGTACAGAGGGTTGTGTGTGTGCTACATGTTTTTTTGTGTATGTGTGATTCTGTCTGTCTGTCTGTCTGCCTGTCTGTCTGTCTGCCTGTCTGCCTGTCTGCTCTAAAGACACCCTGTAGACACAGGCGCGTGTTGATGACACGGTTAGAAATAAGTGTCTGAGATTATGAATGGAGCCGATAACCAAGTCAACCTGAAGAGTGAGCCTGTCACCAAGTCAACACGAAGAGTGAGCCTGTCCCCAAGTCAACCCAAAGAGTGAGCCTGTCACCAAGTCAACCCGAAGCGTGAGCCTGTCACCAAGTCAACCCGAAGAGTGAGCCTGTCACCAAATCAACCCGAAGAGTGAGCCTGTCACCAAGTCAACCTGAAGAGTGAGCCTGTCACCAAGTCAACCTGAAGAGTGAGCCTGTCACCAAGTCAACCTGAAGAGTGAGCCTGTCACCAAGTCAACCTGAAGAGTGAGCCTGTCCCCAAGTCAACCTGAAGAGTGAGCCTGTCCCCCAAGTCAACCTGAAGAGTGAGCCTGTCCCCAAGTTAACCTGAAGAGTGAGCCTGTCCCCCAAGTCAACCCGAAGAGTGAGCCTGTCCCCAAGTCAACCCGAAGAGTGAGCCTGTCACCAAGTCAACCTGAAGAGTGAGCCTGTCACCAAGTCAACCTGAAGAGTGAGCCTGTCACCAAGTCAACCTGAAGAGTGAGCCTGTCACCAAGTCAACCTGAAGAGTGAGCCTGTCACCAAGTCAACCTGAAGAGTGAGCCTGTCCCCCAAGTCAACCTGAAGAGTGAGCCTGTCCCCAAGTCAACCTGAAGAGTGAGCCTGTCCCCCAAGTCAACCCGAAGAGTGAGCCTGTCCCCAAGTCAACCCGAAGAGTGAGCCTGTCACCAAGTCAACCTGAAGAGTGAGCCTGTCCCCAAGTCAACCTGAAGAGTGAGCCTGTCCCCAAGTCAACCTGAAGAGTGAGCCTGTCCCCAAGTCAACCTGAAGAGTGAGCCTGTCCCCAAGTCAACCCAAAGAGTGAGCCTGTCACCAAGTCAACCTTAAGAGTGAGCCTGTCACCAAGTCAACCCGAAGCGTGAGCCTGTCACCAAGTCAACCCGAAGAGTGAGCCTGTCACCAAGTCAACCCGAAGAGTGAGCCTGTCACCAAGTCAACACGAAGAGTGAGCCTGTCACCAAGTCAACCCGAAGAGTGAGCCTGTCACCAAGTCAACCTGAAGAGTGAGCCTGTCACCAAGTCAACCTGAAGAGTGAGCCTGTCACCAAGTCAACCTGAAGAGTGAGCCAGTCCCCAAGTCAACCTGAAGAGTGAGCCTGTCCCCAAGTCAACCTGAAGAGTGAGCCTGTCCCCAAGTCAACCTGAAGAGTGAGCCTGTCACCAAGTCAACCTGAAGAGTGAGCCTGTCACCAAGTCAACCTGAAGAGTGAGCCTGTCACCAAGTCAACCTGAAGAGTGAGCCTGTCACCAAGTCAACCTGAAGAGTGAGCCTGTCACCAAGTCAACCTGAAGAGTGAGCCTGTCACCAAGTCAACCTGAAGAGTGAGCCTGTCCCCCAAGTCAACCTGAAGAGTGAGCCTGTCCCCAAGTCAACCTGAAGAGTGAGGCTGTCCCCCAAGTCAACCCGAAGAGTGAGCCTGTCCCCAAGTCAACCCGAAGAGTGAGCCTGTCACCAAGTCAACCTGAAGAGTGAGCCTGTCCCCAAGTCAACCTGAAGAGTGAGCCTGTCCCCAAGTCAACCTGAAGAGTGAGCCTGTCCCCAAGTCAACCTGAAGAGTGAGCCTGTCCCCAAGTCAACCTGAAGAGTGAGCCTGTCCCCAAGTCAACCCAAAGAGTGAGCCTGTCACCAAGTCAACCTTAAGAGTGAGCCTGTCACCAAGTCAACCCGAAGCGTGAGCCTGTCACCAAGTCAACCCGAAGAGTGAGCCTGTCACCAAGTCAACCCGAAGAGTGAGCCTGTCACCAAGTCAACACGAAGAGTGAGCCTGTCACCAAGTCAACCCGAAGAGTGAGCCTGTCACCAAGTCAACCTGAAGAGTGAGCCTGTCACCAAGTCAACCTGAAGAGTGAGCCTGTCACCAAGTCAACCTGAAGAGTGAGCCTGTCCCCAAGTCAACCTGAAGAGTGAGCCTGTCCCCAAGTCAACCTGAAGAGTGAGCCTGTCCCCAAGTCAACCTGAAAAGTGAGCCTGTCCCCAAGTCAACCTGAAGAGTGAGCCTGTCCCCAAGTCAACCTGAAGAGTGAGCCTGTCCCCAAGTCAACCCGAAGAGTGAGCCTGTCACCAAGTCAACCCAAAGAGTGAGCCTGTCACCAAGTCAACACGAAGAGTGAGCCTGTCACCAAGTCAACACGAAGAGTGAGCCTGTCACCAAGTCAACCCGAAGAGTGAGCCTGTCACCAAGTCAACCCGAAGAGTGAGCCTGTCCCCAAGTCAACCTGAAGAGTGAGCCTGTCACCAAGTCAACCTGAAGAGTGAGCCTGTCACCAAGTCAACCTGAAGAGTGAGCCTGTCCCCAAGTCAACCTGAAGAGTGAGCCTGTCCCCAAGTCAACCTGAAGAGTGAGCCTGTCCCCAAGTCAACCTGAAAAGTGAGCCTGTCCCCAAGTCAACCTGAAGAGTGAGCCTGTCCCCAAGTCAACCTGAAGAGTGAGCCTGTCCCCAAGTCAACCCGAAGAGTGAGCCTGTCACCAAGTCAACCCAAAGAGTGAGCCTGTCACCAAGTCAACACGAAGAGTGAGCCTGTCACCAAGTCAACACGAAGAGTGAGCCTGTCACCAAGTCAACCCGAAGAGTGAGCCTGTCCCCAAGTCAACCTGAAGAGTGAGCCTGTCCCCAAGTCAACCTGAAGAGTGAGCCTGTCCCCAAGTCAACCTGAAGAGTGAGCCTGTCCCCAAGTCAACCTGAAGAGTGAGCCTGTCCCCAAGTCAACCCGAAGAGTGAGCCTGTCACCAAGTCAACCCAAAGAGTGAGCCTGTCCCTAAGTCAACCCGAAAAGTGAGCCTGTCACCAAGTCAACACGAAGAGTGAGCCTGTCACTAAGTCAACCCGAAGAGTGAGCCTATCACCAAGTCAACCCGAAGAGTGAGCCTGTCACCAAGTCAACCCGAAGAGTGAGCCTGTCACCAAGTCAACCCGAAGAGTGAGCCTGTCACCAAGTCAACCCGAAGAGTGAGCCTGTCACCAAGTCAACCCGAAGAGTGAGCCTGTCACCAAGTCAACCCGAAGAGTGAGCCTGTCACCAAGTCAACCCGAAGAGTGAGCCTGTCCCCAAGTCAACCCGAAGAGTGAGCCTGTCCCCAAGTCAACCCGAAGAGTGAGCCTGTCCCCAAGTCAACCCGAAGAGTGAGCCTGTCCCCAAGTCAACCCGAAGAGTGGGCCTGTCACCAAGTCAACACGAAGAGTGAGCCTGTCACCAAGTCAACCCGAAGAGTGAGCCTGTCCCCAAGTCAACCCGAAGAGTGAGCCTGTCACCAAGTCAACCTGAAGAGTGAGCCTGTCACCAAGTCAACCCGAAGAGTGAGCCTGTCCCAAAGTCAACCTGAAGAGTGAGCCTGTCCCCAAGTCAACCTGAAGAGTGAGCCTGTCACCAAGTCAACCTGAAGAGTGAGCCTGTCACCAAGCCAACCTGAAGAGTGAGCCTGTCACCAAGGCAACATGAAGAGTGAGCATGTCACCAAGTCAACCCGAAGAGTGAGTATAGATGAGCACACACTTGTTGATCTGGGCCAGGAACATGCCTTTGCGAGCTTATAACTCAGCTGTCGTCCCTTTGGTGAAGTACTTCAGGTTGGAGGTGGAGATGAAAACAACTGTTCACCAAAGATATTCAGCCTCTATTTAGAAAGGGGATATAATACAGGAGGTTGGTGGCACCTTAATTGGTTAGGACGGGCTCATGGTAATGACTGAGTGGAATCAGTGAAATAGTATTAAATACATCAAACACAGGAAAATATTTGTAGATATACTGTAGGCCTGCTGTGAGCGATATGAGTCTCACTAGCTTTGAGTAATGTGCTGTTAAAAGTGTAGGTCTTATTTCTTTCTTTTTATTTGATCTTTTCTTGTACTACATTAAAACCTGTTAGGGATAGGGGGCAGCATTTTCACTTTGGATGAATTGCGTGCCCATAGTGAACTGCATCCTACTCTGTCCTAGATGCTAATATATGCATATTAGTATTACTATTGGATAGAAAACACTCTGAAGTTTCTAAAACTGTTTGAATTATGTCTGTGAGTAGAACAGAACTCATAGGGCAGGAAAACTTCCAAACAGTAAGTGGAAATTCTAGGGCTGGTCGAATTTCAAGTCAACGCCTATCCACATCCAAAGATATGGATCTGTTCGCATTTCCTACGCCTTCCACTAGATGTCAACAGTCAGTAGAACGTGGAATGAAGCCTCTAGTGTGATGCATGACCGGATGGGAGGAGAATGAGTCAGTGGACTGTCAGAATGCCAGTTCCTGGTAGCGCAAATTACTGTTGATCTCGCCTGCGTTCCATGACTCAGTAGACAAAAACGAATGCTCTGGTTGGAACGTTATTGGATATATATGAAAATAACATCCTAAAGATTTATTCTCTACTTAGTTTGACCAGTTTATTCGACCTGGAATATAACTTTTTGAAGTTTTCGTCCGAGTTCGCCTGGACCAGCGCCAGCTTTTGGACTTGTGAGCTAAACCTGCTAGCAAAAGCAGCTAATTGGACACTAGTAATGGACATTATGGAACAAAACAACGATTCATTGTGGAACTAGGACTCCTTGCACTGCATTCTGATGAAAGATCAAAGGTAAGGGAATATTTATGATGTAATTTCGTATTTCTGTTGACTCCAACATGGATTAGTGATTCATTTTATCTCTAATTCTGCTTTTGTGACTATCTTTGGCTGGGAAAAATGGCTGTGTTTTTTTGGATTTGGTGGTGATCTAACATAAATATATGTTGTGTTTTCGCTGTAAAACATTTTAAAAATCGGACACAATGGGTAGATTAACAATATGTTTATCTTTCATTTGCTGTATTGGACTTGTCAATGTGTGAAAGTTAAATATTTCCCAAAAATATTTTTGAATATCCCGCGCTGCCTTTTCAGCGGAATGTTGGGGGGGGGGGGAGTAAGGAACTTCACTGTTGGCCCTGGAGGCCTTTTCAAAACCTGTTTTCACAAGGGCTATTAGCAGAACAATAGTCACAATGTGGTCCCAAAAGCACCTCTCTCACATAGGGTCCAGCATATCTAATGATAATGATCGGGCTCGGGCCGATTCCGTTGTGAGTTATCTGGCCCAAATGTATTACTTGGGGCTCGGGCCGATTCCGGTGAGAGTTATCTGGCCCAAATGTATTACTCGAGGCTCGGACAGATTGTAGCTACTCTCTGGCAGATTACACGGGCTAATTTATATAATTAGCATTTCATTATTTATTTATTTTTCCATATTTTCTCATTGTTTCTGTGATCAAAAAAGAACATTTAAATTTAAATTCAATTCTTTAAGAGTCCTGTTTAAGTAGTATTTCAGTATTTGAATACTTTGTGCAAGGCAATTTACCAGCATTAAACACTTTGTGGATGGGCCTCCCGAGTGGCACAGATGCTGGTTCAATACCCGTGCTGACCGGGAGACCCATGAGGTAATGCACAATTGGCCCGGCGACGTCTGGGTTGGGGGAGCGTTTGGCCGGCCAGGTGGTGGGCTTTTGGTTTCTTCTGCAAAGGTTTCTAGGATGTGCTATCAGCAGGACAATAGACTTTTTCCTTTTTTTCAGATTACAACTCCTCACTTTCGGTTATTTGAAAATGAAATAATTTCCAAAAATATCGTTATTTTTTAAACAAGGACTTGAAAATGAGATCGGGAACTCTGCAAACAACGTTTGCTGTCCGAGAGTGAGAATGGTAAATTACTGTAATTAGTACATTTGTTCAATACATTGGAATACAAAATTAGCCATCCGTCCACCCATTATGGGCTATTAGCAGGACAATAGATGCTTGCCAAGAAGGAGGGTAGGGGGAGAATTGTAGCGTTACGGATGAATGTTTACAGTTGATGCCAAACAAGTTTGATCAGGTTTAAATCAGCAGGCCTACATGTAGAGGTGAAATAACTATTTTTGATATACTGTAGGAATACCATAAGTGTTGTAGGTCGTTAATATATTTATTTTGGTGTTACCGTTCCAGGGTTAGGACTGTAACCACCAGAGGACTTGAAGATGAGCCGGTGCTGAGAGGATCACCAAAACAAAAGTTATTTTAGTTTCTGTGCATTTTCCTTCAAAAAATAATATACAGCCCATCAATGTGTAGGCATGCTGTGTAATTAAATTGATAATGTGAATGTGTTTTTGCAGAGCATACAAATTTGCCGACAACCATCCGTGGAGATCAGTGGACAAAGGGCTGGACAACGGGTCGCACCAAAAAAAAGCATGGTTCCACAGAAAACCAACCGGGGTGGATCCTGAGGCAAATGTGGCTTCTTCATCAACGTCTTTATGCAAGAGGCATCCCTAGTTCGGCGCCAGGCTGTATCACATCTGGCAGGGATTGGGAGTCCCATAGGGCGACACACAATCAGCCCAGCGTCATCTGGGTTTAGCCGGTGCAGGCAGTGATTGTAATTAAGAATTTGTTCATAACTGATGTGCCTAGTTAAATAAAGGTTAAATTTATTTTTGCAATTTTGTAATGTGTTTTGTTTAGTAAATTATTTTGTAAATATGAATTCACATGTGTGTTGCCACTAAATAACAACTAACTATTTAAATCAATATTGTCAATATATGTATTATAATTTATTTTTTTATGATAATGGAAGGATGGTGAACAGGGAGTTAAAAAAAGGAACCCAAAAAGGTTCTTTGAGGAACCATTATGAGGAATGCTTCGAATAATATTTTTCAAGGGTTCCCCCACAGTTTCAGACTTGTCCGAGATGCTGGCCTTCTAGGAAGAGTTCCTCTGTCCAGTGTCTGTGTTTTTTTGCCCATCTTAATCTTTCCTTTTTATTGGCCAGTCTGAGAAATGGCTTTTTCTTTGCAACTCTGCCTATTTCGATCTTGCAACCTTTCGGTTACTAGTCCAACGCTCTAACCACTAGGCTACCTGCCGCCCCAAGAAGGCCAGCATGCCAGAGACGCCTCTTCACTTTTGACGTTGAGACTGGTGTTTTGCGGGTACTATTTAATGATGCTGCCAGTTGAGGACTTGTGAGGCGTCCGTTTCTCAAACTAGAGACTCTAATGTACTTGTCCTCTTTCTCAGTTGTGCACCGGGGCCTCCCACTCCTCTTTCTATTCTGGTGAGAGCCATTCTGCGCTATTCTGTGAAGGGAGTAGTACACAGCTTGAATGAGGTCTTCAGTTTCTTGGCAATTTCGCATGGAATAGCCTTAATTTCCCCCGAACAAGAATAGACTGACGAGTTTCAGAAGAAAGTTCTCTGTTTCTGGCCATTTTGAGCCTGTAATCGAACCCACAAATGCTGATGCTCCAGATACTCAACTAGTCTAAGGAAGGCCAGTTTTATTGCTTCTTTAACTTCTTATGGCTTGGGGGCAATATTTCGACGTCTGGATAAGAAGCGTGCACAAAGCAAACTGCCTGTTACTCAGGCCCAGAAGCTAGGATATGCATATTGGTAGATTTGGATAGAAAACACTCTAAAGTTTCCAAAACTGTTAAAATAATGTCTGAGTATAACAGAACTAATATGGCAGAGGAAAATCCATCCGGGAAGTGGAATGTCCAATTGAATGTCTATACAGTGTCTAATGGGTTAGGACCCAGATTGCAGTTCCACTAGATGTCATCAGTCTTTAGACATTGTTTCAGGCTTGTTTTCTGAAAAATTAAGAAGAATGAGACCTTTTTGTCAGTGGACTGAGGAAGAATGCAGAGCTGGTTAGCGCACATGACCGATTCCTTTCTATTAAATACGCTATTGTCCGGTTGAAATATTATCGATTATTTCGACAATTGACAACCTGAGGATTAATTATAACCATCATTTGACATGTTTCGACAAACTTTACCGGTACTATTAGGATGTATTCGTCTGCATGTTTTGACTGCCTTGGAGCCAGTGGATTACTGAACAAAACGCGCCAACAAAACAGAGTTTTTGGGATTAAAAGAGGGACTTTATCGAGCAAAACGAACATCTATTGTGTAGCTGGGACTCTTGTGACTGCAACCATATGAAGATCTTCAAAGTTAAGTGATTAATTTTATTGCTATTTCTGACTTTTGTAATTCCTTTACTTGGTTGTAAATTTATTTTATTTTTTTCCTTTACTTACATTTACTTTTTTTTTTTTTTTAATGACGGCCTAGGAACAGTGTGTTAACTAGGGAGGCAGAACGACAGATTTTTACCTTGTCAGCTCGGGGATAAATCTTGTGACCTTTCGGTTACAAGTCCAACGCTCTAACCACTAGGCTACCTGCCGCCCCAAGTTTATAATTTTAAAAGGCTAATTGATCATTAGAAAACACCTTTGCAATTATGTTAGCACAGTTAAAAACTGTTGTTCTGATTAACCTTTCTGGCGCAGGCGTTCCGCTAGCGACCCACCTCGACAACATCCTGTGAAATTGCAGAGTGCCAAATTCAAAATACAGAAATAGTAATCATAAACATTCATAAAAAATACAAGTGTTATACATCGGCTTAAAGGTTAACTTCTTGTTAATCCAGCCGCTTTATCAGATTTCAAAAAGGCTTTACGGCGAAAGAATACCATGCAATTATCTGAGGACAGCGACCCGCTTACGAGATGCTAGAATATGCATTTACTTGACAGCTTAGGATAGAAAACTCTAAAGTTTCCAAAACTGTAAAATATTGTCTGTGAGTATAACAGAACTGATATTGCAGGCGAAAGCCTGGGAAAAATCCAATCAGGAAGTGACTCTTATTTTGAAACCTCTGTGTTCCTATGCATCCCTATTGACCATTGAAAGGGATATCAACCAGATTCCTTTTTCTATGGGTTCCCTAAGGTGTCTACAGCCTTTAGACGTAGTTTCAGGCCTTTATTTTAAAGAATGAGCGTGAATGACCACATTACGTAATTGGTCAGGTGGGGGCTCTCAGAGTGATTCTTGCGCAAAAGAGAGAGGCAGCCATTGTTCCTCCCGGTCCTAGTGAAAAGCCAACTATCCCGGTTGATATATTATCGAATAGATATTTGAAAAACACCTTGAGGATTGATTATCAAAAACGTTTCCCATGTTTCTGTCGACATTATGGATATAATTTGGAATTTTTGTCTGCGTTGTCGTGACCTCTATTTCCGGTGGATTCCTGGGCATAACGCACCAAACTAACGGAGGTATTTGGATATAAAAATATCTTTATGGAACAAAAGGAACATTTGCTGTCTAACTGGGAGTCTCGTGAGTGAAAACATCCAAAGATCATCAAAGGTAAACGGTTAATTTGACTGCTTTTCTGATTTTCGTGACCAAGCTTCCTGATGCTAAGTGGAAATAATGCTATGCTAGGCTATCGATAAACTTACACATACGCTTGTATTGCTTTCGCTGTAAAGCATAATTTCAAAATCTGAGACGACAGGGTGATTAACAAAAGGCTAAGCTGTGTTTCAAAATATTTCACTTGTGATTTCATGAATATGAATATTTTCTAGTAATATTTTTTGACTGTTGCTCTATGCTATTCAGCGGTTGCTTATGACAATTCTCCCGGAACCGGGAGGGGTAGTCGCTAAGAGTTAAATAAAGAAGAAATAAAAACAATTAGCTAACACATTATGCGATTGGAAAACAGGAGTAATGGTTGTTGATAATGGGCCTCTGTACACCTACATAGATATTCCATAAAAAAATCAGTCGATTCCAGCTACAATAGTCACTTACAATATCTACACTGTATTTCTGATCAATTTGATGTTATATTAATGGACAAAAAAAATGTCCTTCTCTTTCAAAAACAGGTGTGACGTAGAAGTCCGTCACTGGCCGCGGGCAGCATTTGGTTCTATAACGCACACACATATTCATCACTCCTCCCTGCGCCATTATACCATAAGTTAACAATGTGGGTCGACACACAAATTAACTTCTGTCTTGGTGCAGGCATTTCACACTTGTCAATGTTCATATTTGAGAGATACAATAATTTTTATACTTATCAATGTTGTGGATGAGCGCATTGTTTGTTTGTTTGTTCTGTTCCTCTCGCTCCATCTCTGTAGCTTCCGGGTATGCTGGAAAAGGACCCA